>NC_056759.1:6177500-6477500 GCF_018687715.1 Carya illinoinensis
GCTCGAGCGAACATCGTATTTTGACAGATTTTAGGTTTTCCGCCGTGGGACCATATAAAAGGCCATTCTTCACTCTAGAGCCGCGGTTTTTGACTGGAGAACACTCTTTGGGAGAGAAAAACATAACTAGAGGGATTCAAATCATTTGTTTTGGAGACGGAATTCCAATTTATTGCACGTACGTTGGATTCATACACGAGCACGGACGGGAGAAAGGCGTTGAATCGTTCCCTTGAGCTTTTGACGACCAGTTGAGGCTGCAAGGAGGATTTTTCAGTGTTTATTTTCTTCTTCCCATCTTCTCAGAACAATTATGGTGAATTCGTTTATGTTGAATTCCAATTCTAGCATGAGCTAAATTTTCTTCTTTCTAGGAAAACGATGTAACCTAATTCCGAACTATGCTTGTTTGTCCATGCTAATTTAATGCAATTCTCTATTTGTTTATCTGATTTATTCTGAGTTTAATGCTTCTAATTAACTGGCCATTGATTAGATGATTATTAATCTTGTGATTTGCTATCGAAAGAGAGAATCATAGGGTAGATCTTGGATATTTCAGCATAGGTAAGTATAGAGATCGAAAGACTTGTATGAACCTGTGTAGTAATTAAATCATTGGTCTTATTGCGTTCTTGATTATTTAATTTGCATACTCTTGTGTGAATTGATAAACTAGAATCACTTCCAATTGACTATCGAAAGAGGCTTTTGGATGAATTAGAGATTTGCTAATAGACAAAAGAGGTTTAAGTTAAATTAGCTGGATGAGAAAAGCATAGTGAAGAATTATGGTGAAATCGATTTCCTAGAAGGTTTCTTCCCCATTGAATTTGATCTTTGAAAGTCAGTTTTATTTTCTTTGCTTATTTCTCTTTGAGTTGATCTAAGTTTATTTGCAACTACAAAAACCTTAGCGATTCCTCTAGATAAAATTGAGATTAGTAAAATTTTGGTATTTGGCAAGAGTAAGGTACCAATCCCTGAGGACGATACTTTACTTATTACTTTACTATAAAACTACGATACTGTGCACTTGCAGTTTTGCACCGGTCATTAATACATGTACTATTTTATTTTTATACATGCAATTAGCACCTAAAGAAATTTCATTAGCATCCAATACATATACTGATAACCTGTGAGAGAGAGGTTCATGAGTTTGATCTTCAAACATGTAAAATATTTTTTTGAGAGTGAATGAATAAAATATGTAAATATAAAATATGTAGAAAGAGAGTGGGAGAAGAGAGAAAGAATGAGTAAAAATGTTTTGAGAAGTGAATTGTAGATTTTCAAATATGTAAAAGTATTGTTTATAACCATGCAAATATTTGAAGATGCATATCTAATATAAATGAATTTAGGTTCAAATTATGTAAATATGACTTTACATATACATATGTATAGACCAATGTAGATGATGTGGAAATGCTATAGTAAGTGAGAGATTTTTGGGAATATGTCGGCAATACCGTCAATAAAAAGGAATACGGACTGATCGGTAGAAGCAAATCTGGCATATAAAGAACCATACGTATTGATAATTTTCTTGGGCGTAACATATAAAGAATCATGCATGTATTAATGTGTTCTAAAGTACGTGTGGCATGGCATAGAATATTTGCCTCGCTTTCCTGATTTTTCTGAAAGCAACTCGGCATCACTTTCACAATGAAAAGTCTGGAAATTAGGCATTGAAACCGTGAATAAGTAAGGTGCACGTCGTTATAGAATATATATATATATATATATATATAAAATAGATTGAAGTTCATAATGTTATGAGGGCATTAACGGGGTTGATGGGATGGTCCAACTTTATTTTATGATAAATGTTACTGTCATAAAGATATTCTATAAGAATAAATTTATTAATTGATATAATTTCATATATTAGTTTAAATATTTTATAATCAAAATTATTTTACAATATAACATATTATATCAAATTACGCTAATTTATAAATTTAATTTTATGAAATTTTTTTATAATTAACTTATTATGCTACATATAGTCGTAGAGTGTATAAAAACCGTGTAGTTATTTTGAAAAATAGTTAGATCTATTATTAAAAATTAAAATTTTATTTTTCATATAAATATTATATTTATCTATTTATTTAAATAATTATACAACATTTACGTAATTATGGAGATAAATCTTATAACAAAAATATAGATTGAAGGCCTAAAGTTGGGCCGTACGTGGGTTTATACGACACAAAGACATGTTATTATTTTAGCAATAACTAATAGTTAGTTTGAATTCGGAGATGATATGAAATGATTATAAATGAAATATTATTATTATTTTGAGAGGATTTAAAAAAAAAATTAAATTGTTTATTATATTTTATATGAAAATTTATAAATATTATAATAATAAAATAAGACGAGATGTTTTATAAATACAAACGTGACAAAACAATAATCACAAATTGAATGTGCACATCGAGAGTTGTTTGACTTCGGCCAATGTTCCAACTCCGAATAATCAATACACTCTAATGAGTGATCTCATTGAGGATAAATGATTTATACAAGTTTTTGTAAAAAATAATCTCATTTGAAAAATTTAATAAAATTATTTTTTATTAGTAGAATTCATTTTTTTATAAAAGATTTATATAAAACTTATCTATTTAAGACTTGTACCTAAAATTACTCTTTACATATACACTGTACAAAGCTTATACGATATTCTGTATTGAGCTTAGGCTGAAAAGAAGGGGGAGTTTGAAAATAGTTTTGCATATATCAAACTAAATTCTAATTATAATGCTAAATACAATTTTAATATATGCAAATATCATACAATCTATTATAAAAAAGGTTGATTTTTTAAGATAGGTTCCACTTTTTATTTTAGGGTGAGTTTACACAACTTAAACTTATAAAGATCATTTCCCTAATTCTAAACTTTAAATTATGTGTTTGAAATCAACAAATTATGTCAATTTCTTTATCTAAACAGTTTTGTATTGAAATTAAAATTTGAATATACAAAAAGATGAGTGAGAATCCTAACAAAAACCTCATCATTCCTGATCTAATACCATCAATTTCCTTGACTCACAAGTATCACAGCAGGAATTGTATTGTCATGAGTTGGAGCTTAGAGCAAGGATACTTTATATATTCTACCTAATAACTTTTCAAATTCACTTTATATATTTTAAATTTTATTAAGAATGATAAGGAAAGAGAGATAAAGATGAAGATTGAAAATGAAATCAGAAAAAATCTAGTTGTAAGTAATTCTACGCACCCTTTTAACCCGATAAGTCAGATAGTCATATTTTAATAAAAATTATGTTAATTTAATTTAAAGTACGCGAATTCACATTTACATAATAGAACTCATAAAATTTAAGATATAAAGAGTAGAGATGAAAATTTTGAACAAAAACCACATTCCATTCAATACAGCTATTTCTATTTATACAAGATCTTGTCATTTTCAGTCATATTCGTTGATTTCAAATAAAAAATGCGACCAAAATTAAAAATATAAATTAATAAAATCACTTGTCAAAAAGAAAGAAGAAGTGAATAATGAATAGTAGCTACAGATATAGTACAATAAATCACATTGACTGAGTTTGAATAACAGCAGGAATTGTATCGACATGTATGATGAATGGAGCTTAATTAGAAGTAAGTTGATTGGGTAAAAATCGAGTAGAGAAAGGCCCACAATGTGGTCCTCCACAGGCGCACAGGCACATCGACGAAAACAGTTGGGCCGTAAGTGCACAGCAACCAAAAGGAGGGACTCGCCCAATAGCACCGCCGCGCCGTGCCACTGCCAATACCAACCATAGTCGAGGCGCTGCTTTTTGTCTCACTCTCTCTCGAGAGAGAAGAGAGGAGTGAATAAGGGCGAAACCCGAAACCCTGTTATCCTCTCGACTACATCGAGTTCAAAGTGAGAGCAATGGGGGTGCGCGTGGGCTTTGCTATATGGTGGTATGGAATAAACTAAAGTCATGCAAACTGGATAGCCGGAAAGCAAGAGGAGACACCAACCCCTCTTAGGACTCCAATCGCTTTGTTCGCTCAGTTTTATGGAATTTTGATCTCTGATTCGCGTAAGCAATATATCCATACCGAATCTGTCTATCATCATGTCTCTTGTTTTCTATTTATTACTGGAATGCCACTTTTGCATCTGACTCTCTCTCTCTCTCTCTCTCTCTCAGAGTTCTGTTTTCGTAAGTTTTGTTACTTGTATTTCTTCTCTCTTTGCTTCTTGAAATCCCTTCTCTGTCTAAAAATATACCCGTTAGATAAAGGGTTATTTTTTTCCCGAGCATTATGAGCGAACCAGAAGAAAGGTTTTCAGGCATGGACTCGGTGTTATCAGGTCAGTTCTCTTTTCTCTTCCTTTTCTTTTTCTTTTTTTGTTTTTCTTTTTTCTTTTTCCCTTTTTTTGTTTTTTGATATATGTTTTTCGCCCTAAGCTCTTCCAATTGATGGTTCTGTGTTCTATTCTCGTTATTGTTCTCTCGGACAATGCCTGTGACATTATTGTACTTTTTTCCCTTTGCCTTTTTCGGTTTTGTTCCTTTTATCACAAGTGGTAATGCCTGCTGTATTGTTGAGAATGAATGTCGGGCAATGCGTGAGTTTTCTGGGTTTTTTCTTTCACATCCATGTAGTAATTTGTGGGTTCTTGACAATGATTCTACTTTGGTGGTTGTTTGGGTTATTAATTTATCGTTTGGGTGAGATTGTTTGGGATCTATTCCTCTGGATTTTAACATTGATTATCAATCTTACAGTCTTATTGTTCTTATTTGGATATGTATGCACATGTGCGTGCGCTTTTCTTAATATAAGCGTTGATAGGAATATCAGTGCATGGGTACTGATATTAGTCGTGGTTGTCAAAGCTTTAAGGAAGATTTTTTCACCAGCGTAGGCACGTTTTAAGAGCATACTTATTTATATCAGCTGCATGGGAGTGGAAATTTAAAGTGTTTTTATCGGAGGATATGATTGAAGCATTCTTGTTTGTCAGAGATTTGGGTATGATTTTTAGAAAGTACTTGAACTTCACGTAGCTTGTTATAATTCTTAAACGAGGTTTTAATATTCACCAATTCAATAATTCCTAATTTTCCTAAAGCCGATATCTGAGATTTCAACATTTTTTAATGTTTAGAGTTGATTTATCTTGTTTACTAGAATAAGCGATGGTTGGCAAATTTGGGAATGAGTTTATGTGACCGGTGTTTGTCAATTAATTTTAAAGGGTTTTAAAACAGTTGGACAAATACTGGGCAATAAAGATGAGGATTCAATGCCAATGAGCTCATGTCCCATACGCTACCTGTACATTATTTGTATTTTAATTAGCATACAAAACAATACTATAGGGGGAAGAATTTATGAAATGTAACTGGATATATCACACAAGATCATGCTCCAGCATGTGATGATACTTTTGGAATGTGATGCCTTTTTTTTTCGACAAGGCTTTTTTATTCGAGTATGGATCTCTGGGGGTTATGGGTGTTGTTCATATGGTCATTTTCAGTTCTGCAATTGCTGCTTGATTGACTACCTCAGTTAAGAGAAAGCACACACACACACACACACACACACACACACATATTGATAAGTATATTATATATATATGTATACGTACTGTGGACACTTGATTGGAGAATGTGAAAGACGACTCTTTCCTTCATAGGTTTGTTGAGAATTTTTCGGTCATGTTAAACTTGTTCTAGATGTGACCTTGGAGATCTGAAGTTGAAGTTAGATTCCTTTTTCATATTTGAAGGTTGTGCACTTGATCCTGCAAAATATAGCCAGCTAAGCTTGGGAGAGAAAAGAGCACTAGTCCACGAGATTGCCCGATGGTCAAAAGATGCCCCAGATATTCTTCGTTCTTTTACCCGTCCAGAGCTTCTCGAAATCATCTGTGCTGAAATGGGCAAAGAGAGAAAGTACACGGGATACACAAAATCTCAAATGATAGAACACCTTCTAAAGTTAGTTTCTCAGAATTTTGAGGGGCGAAATTCATTTGCCTTTTCTCCTGCTCGTATTGGATTAAAAAGGAAAAGGAATGTAGTCCCTCCTTCTCAACTATTGACTGACCTAAATCATGCTCCTCCAGAAAACAATGAAGAAGAACATGTGAAAATTCTGCTGTGTCAGAATGTAGCTTGCAAGGCTTCTTTAACTCCAGAGGATGCCTTTTGCAAGAGATGTTCTTGCTGTATCTGTCATTATTATGATGATAACAAGGATCCTAGTCTGTGGTTGACCTGTGAGAATGACCTCTGCGGATTGTCTTGCCATCTTGAATGTGCGTTGAAGCATGAAAGAGCTGGTATTTTGAAGAATAAATGTTGTAAAAAGCTGGATGGAAGCTTCTATTGTGTATCATGTGGAAAAATCCATGGGCTAATGAGGTAAATCCTATGAACTTCTAGACAAAATTAACTTTTGCTGCAACTTGATGAATAATATCTAGTACAGCTGGGCAGTTACAACCAGACCTTGAAAACTCAACTAATCGTTGACAGCTGTATAACACATTGACACTTTTTGTTTAAAAATCTCTCACAATGCAAATATATAGGCAATGTTACTGCCAGTTATACTTGTTACTTCCTTAGCAGTTTGAAGAACCTGGCTAGGCGTTTGCAATTTAACTGCCTTGACAGATTTGAATTATATCTCCAACATGCCAACTCAGTAGGGCAGGAGTGTTCCTCTAATGTTAGGTTTTAGTTGCTAGGTGGATACCGACTTAACTAACTTAAAGGGTCCAGAGATTAGAAATCGAGTTAACCAACCTAATCCCAAAGCAAACTATGACATGGTAACTCACTCACTTAGTTACTTGGTAAATTGATCCTGCTAAGTTCTTAGATTTTATTGCTAAGATACTATGCGAAAGAATTGGCTGGTTGATATTATGTTTCTGCAGAACCTGGAGGAAACAATTGCTGGTTGCCAAGGAGGCTAGAAGAGTGGATGTACTATGTCTACGGTTATCTTTGGCTCAAAAGATTCTCTTGGGAACAGCACTATACAAAGAAGTGCATAGGACAGTGGATTCTGCGGTGAAAATACTGAAAGATGAAGTGGGCCCTCTAGATCAGGTATGCAAAAGTATGGCACGCTGCATCGTCAACAGACTCCCTTGTGGTGCTGAGGTCCAGAAGTTATGTGCTTCTGCTGTGGCATCTTTTGATTCGACGTTTTGCCTGGATTATATGGAAAAGAAATATCCATTTGGTAAGCTTATTTCTTTTTCAAAGTGTGAGATCTTAATTTTCATGACCTGATGTGGGGTCATTTTTGAGTTTTTGAATTTGGAATAACATAGCCAATGCATGAATATGAAGAAAAAATAACATTTTTTGTTTACCACTTTTAGAACTTGCTTTTATTTTTTCGCTGATGATATTTGGTTGAAATCTTTATAGCAGCTTGTCGGATCCAGTTTGAAGACTCCACCCCTACCTCGGTGATCATTGTGCTAGAATATGAAGATCATCTGTTAAAAGAATACCTAGGCTGCAGACTCTGGCATCGCAAGTCTGTCATGAAGGATTATCCAGAGCAACCCACTTTCATTGTATTTAGGCCAGAGAAGAGATTCAAGATAAGCCACCTTCACCCTTCTACTGAGTATTTCTGCAAGGTTTCTTTGTTTAGCAGCACAGGGGTATTGGGTGTTTTGGAAGCTAAATGGGAGACACCCACATCGGATAGAAGCTGTTTTACAGCTTTAAAACATGGAAAGACAGAACATACAATTATAGGGCAAGATCATCTTCAGGTGGAGTCAACCAAGTTTGGTAACAATAAATTAGCACCTCCTGCAAAGCTTCAACCGTTGGTCGACATCAACAAGAGCAAGAGTGAAAGGTATTGCTCGCCGTCTCTTTTCATTGAAACTGTTTCTCCTTCCACTCCTTGTAAGTGCAGTGGAATGCGAGCAGTTCCAGATATGGGTTGTAAAAAGCGCGTAGAGGAAATTGATTATGAGCATTCCGTGCAAGTGGTCAAATTGTTAGAGCATGAAGGGCACCTGGATGAAGATTTTAGAGTAAAATTTCTCACTTGGTTCAGCCTCAAAGCCACAGAGCAAGAGAGAAGGGTGGTTAATGTCTTCGTGGCTACTTTGCTTGACGACCCTCCTAGCTTAGCCGGACAGCTTATGGATACCTTCATGGACAAGATATGCTGTGAACAAAAACCAGTCAATTCTAGGCATGGCTTTTGCTTTAGCCTGTGGCATTAATGCTGAATAGTTATTTTATTTTGCATGAATATTTTAGAGAGTAACCAAAGACATGTAGGCTTTTTACTGGCAAAACAGAAAAATATATTTGGCTACTTCAAGCCAGAAAAATGTGAAGCTCCTTGACTTTTATCTCTCATTATGAGTTAAATGTTTGGCATTGCGGTTAAAAATTGTACATTTTGAGTGCATATAAATGGAAGAAAGATGGTATTTGCTCCATAACCACAACGTCTAATATCATTCCATAAAACGCTCTAAAAATATAACGAGCCTGGTTTGGATGATGAGTTGAGATGAGTTGAAAGTTGAATAAAATATTATTAGAATATTATTTTTAATATTATTATTATTTCGGAATTTCAAAAAGTCGAATTGTTTATTATATTTTGTATTGGAAGTTAGAAAAGTTGTAATGATTAGATAAAATGAGTTGGGTTGAGTTAAACTCATTGTGGTAACCAAATGCTGCCTGAGAATTTGTAAATACTGAGTTTTGATTTCACCTCTTCAATGTGGCTTTGGTTCATGCTCACCCATCAAACCCCTCACAATAATTTAATCTTTTCATATGTGATATGGGAGAATGATTTGGGGTTTTTCAAATTAATCATATTTTATATTAATAAATGATATTTACAGTTTTCAAATATAACAAATTGGATGGGAGACAAGGTGAGCGAGTATGGAGAGAATATTTTTAAAAAGTGGAAGGATGAAAAATGAAAATTTTATTTATATTTTTTCCACATAAGTGCTCAGATACTAATAAAAATATAAATAAACTGCTGGGACAACTGCCAACCAGCGACTGGACACCACTGTTACTATTTATTGACAACATGTTTAAGTCGATAAAAGCATTTTCGTGACTCTCGAGAAAATACTATTATATTGTTTGAGTTTTCTTCTTCCTTTTAACTATTTATGTGTTTATTTGTTTTAATTTTTTTATTAAAAAAGTGACTTTTAATGTATTGGTATATATATATTTTTTATTTTTAAAAATATTTAATTTTTTTAAAAAATATAAAAATAAAAGAAGGAAAAAATAAAAAATAAAAGTTTTGCTAGGTGGCACTCCAACCGTCATTGTTGGGCGACAACCTAGCATTCCTCTTATTTATAAAGAGTAATAGTACATATAAATTTTGTATAAGTCTTTTGTAAAAATATGAATTCCATTCATAAAAAGTGATTTTTTTTTTTTTTTACACTTTTTCCTTGTGTGGTTCATATTTTTATAAATGTTTTGTGAGGACTTGTATATACTATTTTTCTATAACATGAGTATTGTTTAGAAAATAGTAACTGAACTCTATATACACATATACACACATATACATATATATATAGTAATGTTATTTATCATTTTTTTAATCATCATTTTTCTATCATTTCATAATAGAATATTTAATAATTAAAAATTATTTATTATATTTTACTTATAAATTAATTATTTAGTATCACGTAAAGGAACGTTGAGAGAATAATGTTAAAAATAATAATAAATAAAAGTTTTCATATATAATATTCATTTTCCATTATTTTAATAAGAAAAATTCTTCTTGTCATCCTCACACTTCACACACTATACTTATTTTATTTTATTTTTCATTTTTTCTATAATAAATATGTAGTGTGTAGATGATAAATAAAATAATTTAATTATTTTAATAAGAATAAAATAAAATAAAAAAATAAAAAATAATATTTTAATATATAAAATATATAATATAAAATGATATGTAGCATTCCTCTTTTACTAGTACTCAAGAACAAACTAGTAACAAAGGATCCCATGCACCCTGTCGTGTCACACAAAAACATGGATAAGAAAACAAAAACTACAACACGTGCATGCCTATAAAACCATGCATCTATTTATTCAAATGTAGAACCAAAAGACGGGATACACGGTGGAGAGATAACAAATTTACCTAGAGAAATTGACAAACACCGTATAATTATTTTTGTTTTATTTTTATTATTTTTAACTTTTGTTATATAAATGTTGATGTGACAAAATTGACACATGGTCATTTGTTATAGGGTGACAAACCCATCGACTATGAACAGTGATATACATACGGGTGAAACCATACCGAGGGAAAATGAAGGACAATCGGTACGTTCGTGTTCATGTACTCTTCCCGTCAATCATTTTTTATTGGCTTTATATATAGGTATATTTAAAAAATAATAATAAATTAAATTAATACAAATCAATTTATAAAATAATTTTTAAGAATGATTTTTTAACCAGATGTTTTTCAAAATAAGTTCATTTTCAATTTGGTGAAATTAATATCTAATGAATAATGTTAATACAGTATGAAAATTTTATACAATATTTTTTTTAAAAATTTATAAAAAATTTAATTTTTTCACGTGAATTTAATTATTTTTTAATACGCATGAGTTGCTTACTCTAAAATCTCAGCAATAAAACTTAGAAAAAAACTTGTGAAGTTTTTGTTTGAATGGAAGAGTTTCTAAGGGATTTTTTATGGTATTTATTAATTGAGAAATAATATTTACAGTCGTGATTATATAAATGTAACGTAATTTTTTTTTTAAAATAAATTAATATAAAATTTATATAAAAAAATTAATTTTTTAATTATAAATTTTATTTTTTAAAATAATTATACAATATTTATACATTCCATAATTATATATAATATTACTCTTATTAATTAGATGTTGAGGCGATCAAATTGTCATGATAACTTGGGCGTATTGATTCGAAAACTTGCGCCATCGATGGGCTCAAAATGCCACCTCCATGGTATCGTGGAGGTGAGTCTTTCGGCCGAAAAAACCTCTCACGTACGCCTATTCCAATATAAAAGGCGTGCGCGAGATATTCCAGCAGAGTACCGGACATGATATACATAAATGCTATTCCCTCTTCTCGCTTCATCGCGTGAGGATCTCTACTCACGCCTCCCGATTCTCCGCAATCGTATGGACTCAACAACTCCAGAGGCTCACACTCTCCGTGTCTACTTTGTTTAGTCTCGCATCTTCTATCTTTTACACATTTTTTCGGAGAGACCGAGACCTTTCCCTCGGTTACATTAACTATTCCTCAAAGAAGACAGCTATGCCAACCAACGAAGGTTTCCAAGGTATTCCCCATTTCCGATTTTTATTTTTTGTTTGTGAATGTTATGTTTTATCTCTGTTGTGGGTATTTTTTTATTTCTGGAAAACTGGGTTTTTTTTTTTTCCTGGAATAGTGAGCATAGGAGACAATCAATTGAAGGCTAATAATCGATAGAAACATAAGATTTATCAAGATTTCAGGAGGAAATAGCAGCAAGGGTTAGGAGTTGGAGAAAATACAGATTATGGGTTCGGTTATTTGAAGATTCGAGATGTACAAAAACCGAAGATATGACACGAACGGGAGAACCTTTCTCCCCCTCTGCCCTCGTTGCCGTCGGTGATGTCAACGATTTAACACGATGGATTTGATTGTTTCGAAAGATGATTAAAATAATAGTTCGTGAACAAGGGATTTCTGAATTCATTTTCTGACATAAAAGTATTGAGAGAGTCTAGGAGTCGTGTGCGAAGTTGTAAAACTGGTTAAAGAACAAGTGCAGTAACATTCCCACAATTTGGTTTCTCATCTGAAAAGAAAAAATTGATTTTGTTACTTATCTAGCTGTCATATAGATTATCTGAACCAAGGATATCGTGTTATAGCTACAAGTGTAGCAGTTAATAGAAGAGGTGTCTCCGAGTGGTATTGGTAATCGTTTCAGCTGTCTTTGACATAGCACCTAAAGCACTCTCTCACTGCTTTCCTTATTAGCATTGAAAGATGTCTCAATTGGGAGGCAACATGCAGCATGTAAATAACATATTATTGGTCTTATACTTGTTTTAAAAATGAGATGGACTGGTTCTGATTTTTTCCCTTCATACTTTATGTACTAAATGTGTTCATACGGTTGTACCCGTTCCTCCACAATGGATGATGGTGGGTAGTAGCATAAATGAATGCTTTTGAAGAGCATTATCTAGACAGAGTTGGTTTGGTTAAGCAGGTCTACCCTCTCAGACGCAAGAAATTCTTGAAGCGATGCACCTATAGTTTACTAACCTGTTTTGCGTACAAAGGTTGAATGAAATCTTGGAGTTTGGGAAGAAGAGTAATCCTGTACATAATATTCGCCAGAAAATTATGTATTAAATATTTTACCTTTCATGCCTTTTATGTTCATGTTTGGTGAGATTCGTACTTTAATTATTTTTCTCACACTTTCTGAAGCACAGCAGGTGTTTCAAATTGCTATGTATTCAAGAGCCGTCTGCAAGAGTATGCTCAAAAAGTTGGACTTCCTACACCTGTGTACGAAACTATCAAGGAAGGCCCTTCCCATGAACCTTCTTTCAGATCAACTGTGATAGTGAATGATGTTAGATATGATTCTTTGCCTGGGTTTTTCAATCGTAAGGCAGCCGAGCAGTCAGCTGCCGAAGTTGCTCTGTTGGAGTTAGCTAAATCTTGTGAAGTTAATCAAAGCATCTCTCAGCCTGTTGTAAGTTGAACTATGCTTTCGATGAATTAACTGTAAAAGCTTGGTAGTTGAGCCACCTTGAATGCAATCTCATAAAATTTTTGCTTGACTCTAAAGTATACCGGATCCCCTTCCCCCCCGGGGGCAAGCACACATATGCACGAGTTTGTAATTCATCAATCTATACGAGATCTAGTAGTGTATTTATATAATTTTCAATGGTTTATTCGCTACCAAATTTGGAAATTGTCAGCTTTTCTGCCGAATAAAGTAATGATTTGTAGAGATTGGGTCTTCTTGATCTTGAGGATCTTAGTTTTATGCAACACTACAGGGCGCCCCCTCTCCTCCCCCCCCCCCCCCCCCCCCCGGGCGGCACACAACACAAAAAAACACTAAGTATACATCAGTTAAGAGCTAGAAAGCGATACAAAAAAGTCATGATAGCTGGTTCCATTAAAAACACTAGCAGAAGCCCAAAGAAATATAGTATGGAAAAAGAAACCTCTAAGCTCATCCAAAGAATGTTTCCTTATCTTCAAAGCTTCGACCATTCCTTTCAACCAAAACGCACCACACATGCAAGTCCGGTCTTGTTGAAGATCCCAGCCCATAACATCCTTGCTACCTCTCAGTGAAGTAAAGATGATCCACAAACTCACCACTCTTCTTACACATAGCACAAATCCATCACTACAAGTCCACACAACACTTCCCTTTTTTTTCTAAGTAAGAAGTAAACACAACACTCCCCCTTTTAAAATTCATTTGAAAATAAGGAGTTTTGTCTTGTAGGACACCTTTAGTTTGAAGTTCAGTGTCCCATATCACAATGTTCTATGCATACCCCTATCCTTTTTAACGGCATAAAACATAAAAATGCCTGATGGTTTTAGATAAGATATACATGCTGTTATTTGTTCTTATAAGCTTCGTTAAATTCTTTCTATCCTCTTTCTTTACCTGTTGTCAGCTAAACTTTTATTCTTCTATCGACAGTAGTTTACATGGCATGCCTTAGTCAAGCGGCTTGTACAAGATTATGGCAATTGATTTAAGATTTCCAAAGCAAAATGCCCTCTCTTTGCCATTATAGAAGTTTTGTTACGGATTGTAGACTGGCTAAACATGCATATGTGAACTGACAAGGTATATCATGTGATCATCACCATCATATTGAAGTGCAGTCTCATCCAGTGGAATTTCACTTTTATCATATCCTTCCCACTTGCTGTTGGGCTCCTTCAAAGTGAGGGAGTTTGATATTAGATCGTTCTACAAAGCATTTCTTCCTTAGGGTAGCTTCTCTCCCTCGGAAGCAAATTTGGAGGAATAAGGCTCCATTGAGATTGACTTTCTTTGTTTGAACAGTGGCTCTAGAGAAAGATCCTCATGTGTGACAATCTTAGAAAGAGGCACATGATAGTGTTGGATTGTTGTTATACTTGCAAGAAGAGTGGAGATAGTACTACCGATTAAAAAAGAAAAAAAGAACAAAGAAAAAGAAGAATGGAGATAGTATAGATCATCTATTGCTTCACAGTGAGATTGCCAATCCTTTGTGGAACACTATTTTTAGTTGTTTGGGCTCAATTTGGGTTATGCCAAATAGAGTGGTAGATCTGTTTGGGTGTTAGAGCGGCAGGTTTGATAGCCACAAAGGACTACTTTAGGAAGCTGATCCGTTTTTGTGTCATGTGATTAATATGAAAGGAGGTCACTAGTTCGAGTCCCCTCAGGGCCACTGGAGGTTTACTTGGTCATTAACTTCAGGGCCCCGTGGGATTAGTCGAGGTGCGCGTAAGCTGGCCCGGACACCCAAGGATATCAAAAAAAAAAATATGAAAGGAAGGTCTGGAGGGAATGACTAGACTTTTGAGGACTGCAACAAGAGGATGGCAGAAGTGAAGGATGTTTGCTTTAGAACATTTTTTGTCTCGGATCACTTACCAATCTTGTTTATCTATTTATAGTTTGCACTATTTTTTAATTTTTTTCTCTTTTTAATTAAGTTTATATCTTGTACACTCCCTGTGTACCTGTATAACATCCTTTTTTTTCATTTTCACTTGTAATATGTAGAGCCTGCATTATAAAAAGGTATTTTTTTTTTTCAACTGCCATACGGTAAACAAAAGCCATTTGTGTTTCATTTGACTTGCTCATTGCTCTTATTAGTTAGTAATTTTCTATTTCTCACTTATAATGGTAGGTTGCTATCTCTCGTAAATTTTTTTGACATGGATATCTCTCACTCATTAGCTTCTGTATTTATTGCAGCATGAGACAGGACTATGCAAAAATCTACTTCAGGAATATGCTCAAAAGATGAATTACGCAATTCCATTATATCAATGTCAAAAGGATGAAACCCCAGGCCGAGTACCACTTTTTTCATGTACTATTGAGATAGGGGGGATTCGTTACATTGGAGCTGCAGCAAAAACAAAGAAAGAAGCAGAGATTAAAGCTGCTAGAACTGCTCTTTTAGCCATTCAGTCAAGTACGACTCAGTCATCTGAGAAACCCTTTCTCAACTCACAGTTAACAGTAATCCCAAGCAAGAAAAGGGGGATCAAATCTGTCAATGATATCGAGGAGGCAGCAAATCCTCCAAAGGCAAAGAAAGCTCGATTCAAAAAGAAAATGCTGAAGAAGAAACTTTCTGGAGACAAGGTAGGCAACATTCAAGGTGAGAATGTAGGCAGTATGGAATCCCTTTTGGACAATAATGGACCAGAATCTGATCAAATTGATGCAGCTGCGGTCCAAGAAGCAGTTATGGGAATGTCGTCCATCGAAGCTATTGGGAATCCCCAAAATGTTAGATCATGTGTGAGCTCAAGTGAGAAAGAAATATCTGCTGGGGAAGGTGCCTTGGCTCAACAAGTGAACGGCAATTATGAAAATAGAAAGCTATCGGCTTCAAATTCTAATCTAAACAATGACATGGGGGCATTCTCCATGTTTTCTGGAGATATGACTGTACTGACGAAGGAGATGAATGAGGTATCTGAATTTGGAGATATAGCTTCGGTTGCAGACAGTGCTACTACCATGGGTCACGTAGTGGCTTCAAGTATCCAGCCAGCTTAAACCAGTAAGAAGAGAGGATCCAAGTGGGTGTGTATTGGAGAGATCGAGGCTGAGGTTCAATTGTTTGGAAATCATTTTGCAGTTAGGAGAAATAGTAAATTGAGGTTTTTAATAGATTTTTAGACATTTCAAGGATTCTATGAGTCTATACTTCAGTCAAGACTTTACAATCTTATGGTGTCCATCAGCTTCGTTTGCATGTATTGGTGGATTTGGAGCATAGATCGCAAAAAAAGAACCTCCTGCTTTGGTTTCAGCTTATTGTGTTGTCATTAGAATGAGAATGGTACTTTTTTAAGGATCTTTTTAACAGTTTATGTTGCCAAAATATTCAACATTTGTCATTAATGGTTGCAATATGAGATGATTTAAGTTATCAACACCTTCATCATTTTGGTTGTTATTTACTCTTCATCTTTCAATGTGATGATTCTCTCCATCTTCTCGTTTTGAATGTGAGGAAGAAATCTTTTAGCACTTGTTATTGTTAAGGATACCCAAATTAGATTCAATTTGCAAGATTGCAATGATTGGGCTGCTGCAAGCATCCAAATTTCTACGAGCATATGGTTAAAATTTTTTATCTGAATTTTAAAATTTGGAGATAAGAAAAAAAATAATTATACAAGGCGAGTCATGTGCAATTTCTTATTGCATATATAAATAAAATAACATATGAATTCCAATCCTCACATAATTAATTATTAAATAATATCAATATATAATTACATGATATTCTAATTTTAGAAAGAGTAATTCTATTCACAAGCTAGTATGGAGAACATACTATTTACATTATCAATGTGACATGATTTGATTTACAATATTTAAATTTGAAATTTCTTCTTACAAATTAAATTTTGTCACGTTAATCATATACAGTGTCTAGAGACATTGCATTTTACACTGATTTGTGAATATAATTTTTTTTGTAAAAATTAATAGGAGTGTAATTAATGTTAATATTTAGTGAAAAAAATTTTATACACCATGTTAAGATGTGGCACATTTATCATCTTTGAATAATTTTTTATTAAATTATTTATTATTTAATAATAATAAATATATCATATCTTATATAATGAAATATCTTATATAATAAGATGAAAATAAGATTAGCGTATGAAATATCGATTTAACTCTAGATGGAGTAACTTGGGGATGTTAACGGATTTTATATAAATCGTTGAGGATCCGTGCGCCAAAAATATTTCCCATCTCAGAGGGTCTTTTAACTCTCTGAAACTGCGTTCGCCCGAAAATGCACGGTCGGCCTCGCAAGGACCCAAAGCCAGAGGATGCAGCTGCTTCGGTAGCCAAAGCTGAGAAACTTCGCTCTCTCCAATCTCAGTTCCTCTCCAACCACCACAACAAGATGTACCCATTTTTCTCTTCTTTTTTTGCCCTCTCGTTTTCTTTTCGATCCTGGGATCCAACCACCTCCGTCTCTTCTTTTAATTTTCGTAGTTATGAAAATATTTCAGTTATACTAATGAAGCTCTAGAGGTTAACACGAAGCTGCTAGAAGTCAACCCCGAGTACTATACGGCTTGGAATTTCAGGAAGCTCGCCGTTGAACACCGTCTGAGTCAGTCCGACTCTGATCCTGACTCGATCAAGTCGATTTTCAGTGAAGAACTCAAAGTGGTAGGCTTTTTCTTTTTTTAAAAAAAAAATTATTATTATAACACGATTTCTTTTTTTCTTTCCTCTTTGTTTGCTTCCGAGGGGAAAACTAGACTTGGGAAACTAAAAATTAAATGAATTTGGATCTCACGTATCCATTCTCTCAGAACTGGAAGTAATCTTGGTTGACTATGCCTATGGGCAAAATTGTTTCAGTTGAATTGAGTTTTAATTTTCTCAATTTTTTATCCCCGCTAATTTTTTTGACAAGTAAACTGAAAATTTGTTTGCTAATTTTCTCAGTGTCTAAACAAGGGTTCTTTCGAAGTTAATGTTTGCGCAATATATATATTTTTATTATATGTATCAACTTTATGTAGGTAGAGAGCGCATTGAAGCAGAATTTTAAGTCGTACGGAGCGTGGCATCATCGAAAATGGGTGCTAAGCAAGGGTCATTCATCCATAGATCACGAAATGCGGCTTCTGGATCGGTACCAGAAGCTCGATCCCCGGAATTTTCATGCGTGGAATTACCGGAGGTGAAATATTGCCTTAATTTGAATGCGTGCAACCTATAAGTTCTTAGTTCCTTTTTTTTATTTAACATTTTTTGGTCAGATTTGTGGCAGCATTGATGAACAGATCAGAGGTGGACGAATTACGGTATACGACAGATATGATAAATTCCAATTTCAGCAATTATTCTGCGTGGCACAATCGTAGGTGTGATTCCATTTGCTAATAAGTTTTTAATTTTCCTGTTCGGTTTTTACCCGTTGGAATTGGAATTTTTTATCATTGGTTCTCTAGATATATAAAAAATTTAACTCAATCTTCTGATAGTTCTGTCTGGCTCGTATATTCTAAAATAATTTTTAAGGCTGCATATATGAGTCTTTTCATATATTTAACGTTGTATTAAGGAGTAAGGTTACCTGTTTTGATTTACTCAATATAGGCATGAGATTAATATCACCCATTGGTAGAATATGTATTGGTAGCACTTGGGCTTCCATTGGTTCGATTTCACTACCCATGTTGTGTTAGCAGTGTTCTTACAAACACGAAAAGGACAAAAAAGATAAAGTCCAATTGAGTTGATGGGTAAAATATATATATATTTTTTTATAGATAAAAGAAATTTTATTGATCCTCGTAAATAGGCAAAGCCCGAGTACACAAGGAGTATACAAGAAAAGCCTAGTTACAAAAACTACGTGCTACGGATAGTAGCATACAAGTCATTAAGTCCCGTTCCATTCCATGCAATAGAGTGGGCCCAAAGTAACAAAGTATGAAAGAAAAAGTCCCTAAACCTGTCCGGGGAGCGCTCCCTATCCTCAAAACAGCGGCCATTTCTTTCGTTCCATGTGCACTACATTAGGCATAAAGGTATCATCTTCCATACAACAGTGATCTGGCGATTGCCCCTAATCCTTTGCCAACAAGACAATAGGTCTATCACCCTCTTGGTCATGACCCACGCAATGTCAAGCCTCGAGAAGATTGCATCCCATAAAGCCTTAACTACTTCGCAATGAAGGAGAAGATGGTCCGCTGACTCGCCGTTGTGTTTGCACATGTAGCACCAGTCCATTATGTAAAATCCACGCTTTCTTAGTTTGTCGATTGTTAAGATTTTACCATGGAACCCAAAAAAAGCGACTTTGAGGGGAACATTGCTCCTCCAAATGCTCTTCCAGGGGAAAGCATTGGAGAAGTGTGTCGACAAGGCTTTATGGTATGAGCGGACCGAGAATTTCTTGTTCCCTGTGCCAGTCCAAAGTAGTTTGTCCTCCCTTCCTGCCCTTAACTTCAGCGAATATAGCACTCTATAGAACTCAGTGATGTCCCCCATCTCCCAATCTTGTACAGCTCTAGTGAAACTCACAGACCAAGTGATGGAGTTAGAATTAATGCATATATTATCAGCCACTGAAGAACCTTGATCCAACACGATCCTATAAAGAGAGGGTAAAATATTTAATATGAGACATTTGTTAATCTATGCCAAAGGCCTGTGGCCTGATGGCATAACACTCAAGTCTCCAAAATGGAGGTCTTGAGTTCGACCCCCTTCCCCCAATGTATAAAAAAAAAACATTTGTTAATCTGCGATAGAAGGATATGCATTCCAGTGTTCCCAACTGCTCATGGAGGACCACTTTGAAAGCTTAAAAATGACTGGTAATGGCTGTAACCATATCTTCATATTTTATTCAACTGCGAATGTCTACAAAGAGTTTTTTTTTCCCCTGGGTTCAGCATAAGAATTTGAGATTGGAATTAACAGTTTTATTCATAAACATAGTTGGCAGGCTCGCAAGGAATACTAAAGGTTATTGTTTAATATATGACCTTGTTTAATTGTGCAATGAAATGTGCCAAAGTTGCATCTTTAGGTTTGATTACCGAGTAACAAGGAACTTTTAAAATTATGAGTTAACAGTATCTTTATGTTTTATTATCTTCTAGGTAATCATGGTGCCATCCTTCTGGTTTTGCATTTATTTCATCTGATTTTCTTTATGAGAAATTTACCCCATTTGCAAACTTTCAATAGTTTTAGTGTACATTTCGCTGCATGTTGCTATTTTTAACTTACTTGACTTTTGCAGTATACTTCTATCTAATTTGCTGCAAAGAAAGGTTCAAGGGTTTTTCCCAAAAGAGTTGGTCTTGAATGAGGAATATGAGCTTGTCCACCAAGCGCTTTTTACAGATCCAGATGATCAAAGTGGCTGGTTCTATTATCTTTGGCTTCTTGATCAAACAGTGAAAGCTGATGCTCCTCTACTAGTTTCTTCTTGGCCTGCTCGTGATTCTCTCATTATATTGGAAGATCAGTGCCTGGATGACCGTGCCTTGTCTCCATTCAATACATTCCATTCTGATTCAGGAACATTTCCACTCATTGTTTATTTTAATCAAGCTGTGGAAGGTGTAAATTCATCGACAATATCTGTTGAATCTGTTCTTAACGCGAACAGTGAACTTAATTGGAAACCACTTTCAACAAATAATTCTCAGACTGCCCAAGTTTGGGTGACTTATCTCAATTATCCCAAAGTAGATGTCCATTCAGAAGCTTATCCTGTGGAGGTTAGCATTGGACATTCTGGAGGCATCATTTCCTCTAGTGGTTTTCACTATAGCCATCCCTCTAGATTCGCCTTTAAAGTGTTTGCACGGCCTGTTAAAACCCCTATTGGGCATGGTGGAGAGATCATTTCCTGGCAAGATGGAAATTTTGCTTTATATGAAACATCTCCTGAGGAACCAAATCCAACTATTTCTTTAGATCAACTAAATAGTAAGGATGACAATGAGAAAACATCTTCAGAGTGGCGTGCAGAGACTATAGCTAATGAAATAGCTCTTTTCCAGGAATTATTGTCAGAAATCAGCTGGTAAGCTTCATCCATTTGATGGGCAAAGATAAAATGTAGAAATAGGTACCTTGACCTTTAGCAATATTAAAATTAAACCTTTCTTGTCTATGTAGCAAAATTGGAAAGCTTACACTTGCAAGATTGTTGAAGGCTCATGACACGTTGCTATCTCCATGTGCTAACAAAATGGTCTATTCTGAAGAAGTAATCAAGCTTTATAGTGACTTAAGAGTGTTGGACCCACCGCATTCTCAATTCTACAAGGACGAACACAGCTTAACTTTATTGCAGCAGGTGAGTCTCTTCTCTTTTCTGTAATGGTTGTCTGAGTTATCCTCCCTCTGTTGGTAGTAATTCTGCATGTACATCTAGTTGTTGAATCTCTCCTTGCTGAATCGATGTGTGATATAAGATATTCCAAACCCTTATAATTAATGGAATTGAAGTGATCTCTAGGCTGATCATAAATTTCTTACAATTGGCTAGATTTGGTTACTGTACATAACTGGTGACCTCATGGATCATATTGAATATTTTCTAGCCACCTCACCAATTCGCTGGAAACTGATCCACTTCTTTATAAATTTATGTTTGTAAATCCCTTTGTTAATTTGATTTTAAGAACACCCAAATTGAAGCAATTGCCCTCAATATATAGGTATTCTGAGTCTTCAAAAGGCAACTAATTATAGGAACCCCTTCCTTGGGATCGTACTAAAAATCTTTTGCATTTGGATGTGAAGAAAATCCCTCTTTTATATGTGGGTGGCCGTATTTATTTCTTCTTACTGTTCCAAATGTACCTGTGAGTAATCATTTCAATAAAAAGGGTATTATTACTTTTATTATATCGAAATCTTGTTTTAGAGTAACCGGTAAGGGAAGATATTGCTTTAGCATAATTGGTAAGGGAAGGTGTCATTTTACTCACCTCAATTTGATGCATAGAATTCAGTTCATGCACAGTGTGCTACTCGCGGTTCTTTCAGTAATATTGGGTTATCTCTTTTTAAGAACTCGTATAATAAGTATGCATTTTATTCTTGCTTTGATTTTGGATACTGATAGCCAGAAATTGCTCAGAAGTGTAGAATCTGATATTTTGCTGGTCCCTTAGATAACTTCCACGAGAGAGTCTTTACTGAGATACTGCTTTCTTCATGGAGATGGGACTTCATCATTTATCGGTAATTCTATGTGCTTACGACTGAATAATTTATCACTGTCGCGGATGGGATCTATTGAGAGGTTATTATGGGTTCAAATGCTAGACCTGAGCCACAATGAACTCAGATCAATTGAAGGTAAACTTATTAACTAATATTGTAAACTCTAATGTACATATGAGTCCCTCCAGATTCCAATTTTTCCTTTTCTTCAAAGTTCCTTTTGTGTGGTGTCTCGGCTTTTTAAAAATGAGCCCAGGTCTAAGTTCTTTACCGCTTCGTGATGCAACGTAGTAGTTACCAATCATCATTGTATTGCTGAAGGAAATTGCCTTATATTGGGTCTTTTTCTTATATGGGGTCTTCTGACAGGATTGGAGGCAATGCAGCTTCTTTCTTGCTTAAATCTGAGCAACAATAAACTCAGTGGTTTTACTGCTCTGGGACCTTTGAGACTGCTGAAATTGCTTAAAGTGTTGGATATTTCATGCAACCAGATAGGTTCACACTCGATTGATACAACAAGGTATCTGTGTTCATCGCCTTTGTGTCATACAGAAGAAATGGATTGGGGTCGTGATGAAACTGTGACTGCTGATGTCAACCTGGCAAATTATTGGGAAGCTTTTGTAATATTTAGAGGCTTGAGCTTGACACAATTAGATATTGCGGGGAATGCAGTTGCTGATGAAAAATTGAAGTCATTTTTGGTCAAGATTGTGCCTACACTTAAGTGGCTAGATGGTGGAGAATTGCATTAACCTTAACTTGTGATGGAAGTTTTAATATTTTTTCCCTGCTTTCTTTATATTTTGAGATATGAATTAATACAATCCATTAAACTTGTTGGAGAACCATTTACTTGGTATACTGATCCTGGACATGGGATTCCAGTTATGTTAGCTTGTACGGTGACATTCGATAAAGGGATGCGAACATTTTTTAATCTCTGTGCAAGCTCCAGGCATGTTTCAGCTGTTGTAAATAAGTAACTTTATGTTTGTAACTCTGTTAATGTGCATATGCATGTTTATATCATTAGCGGTTCTCAGGTTCCACCTCATCCCTTAGCTACAACTGCCCTAGGAAAGGGATGGGATGTACCATTGTAAGAGTTCCTCGATCAGATCAATTTTACAGACCAACTTGATTAATTTTTTAGTTGCTGATTATTTTGCATTTGCATTGTTTCCCACCTTTCAGCTCACCTATATGGTCATTATGTGCATAATGTGCTTGATAGATCTGGTTTACCCTGTTTTAGACAGTAGTTTGTTTAATTTTCTATACCTTGTAAGTTTGTTAGTAGCTCAAATAGGACAATGGTCTTGCAAAAGTTTTGGTTTTGTGATTGTTTGTAACCTCCAAAGTTTCTTATTTTGTAAACGAGTGTCCTCTGCCATAAGTGAGTGTAAATAAATAAAAGATAAATGCTAAAGCCACCACACATGGTGGATCCCGACTGTGGTTTATTTTAATTTTTATTGATGAAGTGTTTTTTAATGGGAAAATACTTTAGGCACAAATAAATTATATAAAAGTAAACATACAAACTGATGTAGTTTGATGTGATATGTTGGATTATAAAATTACTTTTATAACAAAGTAGATTTTACAAAATTAAAAAATACATTAAAAAAAGCAAAAGAAATATTTTGCATTGTCGGGATCCCCATGTGGCTGATGAGCCACTCTAAATAATCACCTTGCATCCAATAATAATAATACGAGCAGCTCTATTGCGCATGCGTTTAGTGAACTTCTTTTATTTATTTTGAGTAAATAAATAGAGAACTTTGCCACGACTCAAAAAATAAAAATAGAAGGCACAGAGGAGACTGGAGAGGGGGGAAATATGAGAGAGAACAGATGTGTTGAAGTAAATATTACAAGGAGTCATTGGACATGGATGAAATTGCCCGGGTGAAAGCTACCCAGAACAGCATTGAGATGGTAGAAGTTGCTGGCAACAGTGGTGGCAAATATCTAAACTGTAAACACCTTGAGACGAAGAAATGTAGAAATTTTATTGCCAAAGTGATGAACCCATGTTGAATAACTCTTATTGCATTGCTCTGTAAGTGAACTGCACATTAAAATCAATACATCATTAAGAAATTCCCTGCCATGGAGAGAGAGAGAGAGAGAGAGAGAGAGAGAGAGAGAGAGAGAGAGAGAGAGAGAGAGAGAGAGAGAGAGAGAGAGAGAGATAATGAGAGCTCACCGAGATGTTGTACCAAGTTGCCTCTATTCTCTTGCTCCAAATTTCGAAAGCCATTGAAACATGAGCTAACAGTAACAATAGCTAACAGCCCTAATAAGGACTTCAGATATATAGTTTTGTTGACTTTGTTAAACTTGGACTCCATTGTTATCTGACTTGTTGCCTTTTGTTTTGCAGTCTCTTTTTTGGCTAATGCTGAGGACGCTCTTCTCTTCTCCCTCTACAAGAAGCACTATAAATAAGCCGATAACGTCGTTGAAAATATAAACGCGCCAAAGTGTTGCAGAATAGAAAATTCCAAGTCATCGTTAATAAAGGTATTGTTTGACTACAAAAGATTTTTATTTTAAATATAAAATTTTTATCTTATTATTATAATTTTTTTAAATCTTCATATAAAATATAATAAATAGTTTAATTTTTTTTTATTTTTTTAAATCTTAAAATAATAATAATAATTTAATATAATAATTTAATATTTAATTTTAAAATTTAAAATTCTTATTTAACGAATCTCAATAGTCAAGCAAAGACATATAATAAATATTGCCACGTGTTAGACTTGGCAGTTTCTGAGAAGCTGTTTGAGCTTTGCTTCTTCGCAAGATAATTAGGTTTGCGTAATATTTTAGCACTCTCCTCCGAGTCTTGACTGACCAAAAGTCATGATTTAGGCTATATTTGGTCGATGAGATAATATTAAATAATTTGTAAATAATAATAAAAAAATAATAAAAAATTATTTATAAAGAGACTACTTCGCTGACGAAACGCAGCTTTAATGGCATATTTGGAATATAAAGAGTTAATCTTCAAGATCAAACGGCTATATTTATTGGCATTTTGGACAATATCAACATCAATTCTGCTGATTTTGATATTAAAAATTTTGTGTGCAGTCATTTTTGTGTACTCTTTTATGCACTCCAGTGATATAATTGGTTGGATATTAAAAAAAAATTAATCTAGCCAATCATATTAGTAGAGTGCGTAGAGAGTACGCAAAAGTGACTGTATGTAGTATTACTCTAAATTTGAATATAATAGAGATTCGAGAGATTCTTCTCCTCCTGTATATGAAAAGAAAATAGAATTTCAGTTTAGATGATGAGTTAAGTTGAATTAAAAATTAAATAAAATATTATTTTTTAATATTATTATTATTTTAAAATTTGAAAAGGTTGAATTTTTTATTATATTTTGTATTAAAAGTTAAAAAAATTATAGTGATTAGATTAGTTAAATTGAATTGAGTTGAGTTGGTCTAAGTAACCAAACGTAGCCCGATCTCCAAAACAAGGAATTGCTTAATAATTGGGGAGAATGATTGAAATTAGAGAATTTTTTAATTTTTTGGATATCTTTAATACCGAATAGGAAAACACTAAAGTCATTGTTGGCTTTTTTTTTTTCTTAATGATTAAGAAAAAATTGCTTATATTATTATTAATTTTTTATACTTTTTTAAAATATTTAAAAGTATTAAAAAATAATTAAAAAAAAAACAAAATAAAAAAAATTGCCTAACGGTGCCTCCCAGCGGGAGCCACCAGCGAGCACCGTCCTACTAAATAATTGTTCTTAGAGCATCCACATCCCATTCCTTATCCCCATCTCTATAATTTAACTCAAAATCATCTTTCTTCAAAATTTTTCCTAAATTTTATTCATCTTTCAAAAACCTCCTACATCTCATTTCTCATCCCTATCTCTATTCTATTAAATAATATTTTTTTATTCTTTTTATTACTTTTTTTTTCACTTCTATTTACAAATTTAACTACTCAATATTTTTTCTTATTTTTGAACTATTACTCTAGTGAATATTTTACACAAAAATTTAAATTATTTTTTTTGTGAATATGAGAATATTTTTAAAATTAATTTTTTTATATTTGCGTAATTAATTAAATTATTTTTAAAACTATTATTTAAAATTATAATAAATATGAGTATGAGAGAAAGTGTAGATGATTGAAAAATTATTTATTTGATATATTAGAATAAAATATTGATAAAAATAATTTAGGAAATGAATAGTAAATCTGCAAATATGGAGACTTACTGTTTAGTCTATAAACTTTTTTTTAAAATAGGGATCCGAATGTGGAAGACATTTTGATTAAAATCTTAAAATAAATTCTAAATTATAAAGAATATGATGTTTTGAGGACCAATGGAGATCCTCTTAAGGAGCACGGAGTCAACTGTCAACAACTCAACGGACTATAAATTTTTCCATAAATTAAGGGGAAATTTCCTGACTCTGTCGTGGAGAGTACGCAGTCAACACCGACTATAGTACTTTTATCGTGTCTTTTGGTTTGACAGTCGAGAGGATCAGCCCCAACCCAAAACCCACGTCGGCCTCCAATTTTCTTTCTTATGTCCCAATTGATTGGGCTTCTGCCTTGTTCAAAATGGCAAGCATTGATTTTTTAAGCCGACAAGGCCCGGCCCAAATATCTCCCAAGAAATAGAGAACGAACACTGTGAATGAAACCCAAAGCGAACAGGAACGGTTTCGGAGTTTTCGTCTGCCACCGTCTGAAGAGAGGAACGGTGAGCAAACATGGCGGCTGGTAACGGCCTTCGTTCTCGGATCAGAGATCTGCTCGCTAGGCCCTTCAGAAATAGCGCAGGCCATGAGGGCATGCACCATAAGTTCACGAGGCCCCACAAGATCGGTGACTACGTGGACATCAAGGTGAACGGCGCCGTTCAGGAAGCCATGCCCCAAAAGTTTTACCACGGCCTAACCGGCCGAGTCTGGAAAGTCACAAAGCGCACCATCGGCGTCGAGATCAACGAGCAGGTATCATGAATTCAATGCTCTTATTTGGGATTTTGGCTCTCTGGGTTTTGTGTAAATGACAGTTTAGGTTTGTTGGAAGTTTATAGGGGTTTTGAGGAGACTTTGTGGAATTTTTTCATATCCGATTTCCCTTTTGTTTCCTTATTGATTTTTCTTGTTTGAGGTTACTGATTCGTGGTTTTCGTTTTGAGAAATACTAAACCCACCGAGAATGTAGAACTGCTCTTTCGTTTTACACGTTTGGTTCTGTAGCTAGAGTGTTTGATGATTTGCTCGTGTTTTTTTTTTTTTTTTTCACCTCTAGAAATGGTGGTACAGGTTTGAAAGCTCAAGTTCGACTAGATTGGCTTATGGTAGAGCAGACCTCGAACATCGAAGCTCTTCTGGACACAGCTCGATTGAAACGCAACCCATTTCTCACCATCGAGGTGAAACGAGGGCGAGAAGAAGAAAGAGTGAAATGGTTTGGCATAGCTGTACCAATGGAAATCCCGGACAGAGGAGTATCAGCTCGGTTTTAGATCGCACCCCTACTAAGAATCGTGTCATTGTGCCCGGTTCGTGAGATTATCTCCCCCATTTTAATTATGAGGAGCAGCTTATAATTTCGAGTAGACCTTCTCTTTCTTGTTCCACACATTTATATATAAAGATTGAAAGGTGAATTCATCATTTTCGTTTGTTTGAACTTTTGAGACAAATGACCGTTGCGTGCTTCAAAATTTGATTGTTTTTAGTTCTTTAACCCCACAAGCATGGAGTTGACGAGGAATGCAACCCTTCGTTTTAAAGGCTGTGCTGTCTCTAAAATCGAAAGAAACTAACACAGCCTTAAGAGGAGAAGAAGACAATCGTATTTAGTGTGAGCATCATCGGAGAAAAGAAAACATGGTTCTTTCTGATTCACGCTGCCAATCTTATTTCGTCCCCGAATGGAAGTTGAGAACTTGCTGATTTTGGTCTAAATGCATTCATTTACATGGACAGAAGGGGCACCCGAAAATTGGATTCGGTGATTTATGCACCAAAGAGGGCCCTTAATTCAACTGTAATTAGGGATTAAAAACTGACGCCCACTTCTTTTGAGATGAAAAACTCGGTTTCGTGCATTATGTTATAGCTCAGATCCAGCGTCTGGAGCTTCTTAAATCCACAGAAACTCAGATATCAACTGCAGAAAACTATGACTAAAAACTGCTTTTGAGAACCATAAAGGTAGACCTTCAACTTACCGCAGTTTTGAGATAGTCCCCAAAAGCCATGAATATAGATCTCATCTCCAACCTCGAGTGGAGCCTCCTCCTCTTTGCATTTCAGCCATAAACAAGAATGGAACGGAGAAACACACAAAGCTAAGGAGCACGAATAGACAAACAAAAAGGCATTACTTTCTAGCACTTCCCACTCTCTTCAAACGCCTACTCTTCGGAATACTTCTATTTACATGGTTCTTCCACCAACCATCGCATGGCTCAAAGCGAAGTATTCCCAGAAGAAAAACGATTGTCCCCAAGCAAAAAATCTTTGGATGGTGCAAATCTGACATCGAATTTTCTATTTTTTTTATATGGGTTTGCGAGCCTAGACTGAAGTAATTAAATAATAAGCTGCAAATCAGTACTGACATCTCTTTAAAAAAAAGGTTCTGGGATATTAATTTCCTCATTTGATTGTATACAACCCAACATGAAGAAATACAGATACAGAAAAGAGACCAGGGAGTGCTGGTTTTTTTTTTTTTTTCTCCGGATCTCGAACCAAAATCAGATCTAGCTTTCGAACTATGAACCCAGCCGGTCCAGTGCCTCGCGAGCTGCGGTCAGTTCGGGTTCGATCTTTAGGGCATCCTGGTAAGCCTTCTTGGCTTCCTCTTTCATTTTCTTCCCCTCATAACAATCCCCTAATAGACGAAACGCCTTGGCGTTTTCCGGACTCAGAGTCACCGCGTCTTCCAAGTCCGCCACGGCAGAGTCGGTCCGGCCGCGCCGAGCGATGGCGACCTTCAACTCGGCCCTCTTGAAGAGCGCGTCCCCTCGCTCCTGATCGCTCAGAGACTTGACGCACAGAGGGGAAAGAGCGGCGTCGAGCGAGTCGAGGGCGGAAGTCCTGAAGCCCTGGAGGTCGAGAGCCAGGGACTTGAGGATGTGAGCAGCGGCGTCCTTGGGGTCAAACGCGATGGCCTTTTCGGCCTCGGCCAGGGCCTCTTTGGCCAGAGAGGTGGAATCGGAGCGATTCTTGGAGGATCTGGCGCGGGCGAGTAGCTGGGCACCGAGGACGAAGTGTCGCTTGGCTTGGACGACGGGACGGTTGCGGAACCGGAACTTGGATAGGACCTTGTTGGGAATTCCGTGCATAGCGAGGAACAAGAAAACCATCAAGAGTATTAAACCCACTTGCAGAAGAATATCGAACAACATCTTCTGATTTTCTTCCGTCGATTTCGTGTGTCTGTGTTTGCTTGATCGGAAACTATATGAAGGGAAAAGGAGGAAAATAATAGGAAGCCGTCAAGTCTGTCGAAAGAGCGTTTGTAATGGGTGGACCAAGTACCAACTAGTGCTTCGCCGCCCAGATTTACCTTTTCTCCAACAGTATTTTTAATAGATTATCCATATATAAAGGATAATTTTAATAAATATAAAATAAATTTAAATTTAAATTATTTTATTTACATAAATTTTTATATTGAAAAAATTAATTTTTCATTATATAATAAAATAAATTTAACTTTAACTTTTTATATCAAATATTTACATTAGATTATCAATTTATTTATTATATAATAATGAGTAATTTAAATTTAATTTAATTTAATTTATTATATTTTATTATTTAATTTGAAGAAATTCACCTAAATATTATAGAAGTAGATAGAGAGAAGAGAGAGTTATAAAAAATAAAAAATAAACATTTAATGTGTATATAGTACTTATCAAATTTGGTTTTAAATTTGAATTTACTGTAACTAAGTTACTGTAGCTAAGATTTGGCTAATGATTGTTTTTTTATGTCCTGTTAGTTATTTGAATATGGTTTTTTATGTTTAGATATTTCAATATGGATACACTAATAGAAGAAAGTATCATTTTCTAATGATTTATTTCTTATTTTCTATTAAAATAGTACCCTTTAATAAATTAAATAAAATTATATTTAGGCTCTCTTTTTTTCATAACTCCTTTTAACTCATCTCATTTAATTTTATTTAATCTAATTATTATAATTTTATTTTTTAAAATTTTAAAATAAAAATAATATTAAAAAAATATATTATATTAATAATTTATTCAACTTTTAACTTTAATTTCAACTCAACTCATTTTATCTCATCTACGAAAACAAACAAGACCTAGTTATACAACATGTAAATTTTGTATATTTTTTTTAAAAAAATTGATAAATTTGGAACTTATATAAAAAATTATTTTTTAAATAGTAGATTCAATTTTTTTTTTAAAAGAATGTACAAAAATTTATAATTTTTTTCTAGCATTACCCATTAAGTGAAAAGTAAAAGACATTTCTCTCTTTGTACAAATTTTCTTTTAAAATAAAATTTAATGGCTAATAAAGAATTAATAAAAGTCCAATATCTTTCCAAAATAATGATGTCATGTGGGACCAATTTTCTTCTTACCGTCAAGATTTATTGAAATGTATGAGTGACTAACATTATAAAAATTTATTTAATCATTGTCGGTTATCTTATAGCTTGAGGATACCTATTTCCTATAATTCCAATTTCTTCGTATTAGGAAAAAGAAGTTTATAATTTTTAGTATTACAAAGAAAAACCACATCAACTCATTAATATACGTACCTGTATACGCACACATCTATTCTCAAAGCCTACGCATAAATTTGGCTCAAGTATTTTTACAAGCAACTGTAATTTTTCTGTTTATGGCCAGTTTGGATTCTTAGCATACTTCAACTTATCTTAATTCATCTTATCTAGTTATTATAATTTTCTCAAATTACAATATAAAATATAATAAATAATTTAATTTTTTTAAATTTTTAAATAATAATAATATTAAAAAATAATATTTTATTTAATTTTTAACTCTCATCCTAACTCAGTTTAATTCAATTTAACATTTAAATGCAGCTAGTCCGTGCATAGAAGAAGTTAAAAGTTAAAGGAGAAAAGGAAAATAAAAATAAAAAATGGGAATGAATATGGTATGGGCTCGTTAGGCTCATTGAAACCAAAGGCCCAAGCCCAACGTAAGCTATTCACCATGCGCCTAGGCTATAGAGCATTGCTAACAATTACCTCTCTAAGGCATAATAATGTTTTTGTCGGAAAATAATTGTGAAAGAGTAGCTACAAACCTACAAGGCTTCCCAAATCATAGAACAAAATTAAAGTAGAAACCCCCGACTTAATTTTCTGTTCTCATGCAAAGCTTTAAGAAAGTATTCAATGCTGCAAGGCCCACTTCTTTTTTCTTTTTATTTTTTTAAATTTAAATTCTTAAATTTGAGTAACGACTTCAAAAATAATAATAATAATAATAATCGGAACCTAATGAACGATATACATTTTATGATAAACAGACTCGGTTTCAGAAATGTTAGACACGAAAGTTGGCGCAGAAATTATACACACTTCCCACTGTCTTATTTTTTACTTTTCTTTTCGTGCGCAATTCCTGCACCAAAACACTTGCATCAATCTCTTTTTTTTTTTTTTTTCTTTGTGTAATACAAAATTGTTAATTTTGGGCACTAGAGTAGATAATATTTGGGGGCCAAGCTTGAATTCCCTGGAAATTCTATATGTTTTCATATAAATCCTTAATTTTGGAGCATTAGAGAATCCAAGCTTGGATTTGCAATATTAAAAATATTCTCATATCCATCTCCGCTAATCAATCAATTACTCACTTTTTTTTTTTTTTCATACAAAGTGGGTGGCGGGTTTCGTACCTAAGCTTTTCATTTGAAAAATAGGACCATATGCTATCAACTCATTAGACTCTTGGTAATTACTTTTACTTAATAAAAAATGGAAGTACGCTTTCCTCTATCTAAAATGAGTAATGTTATTCTTCATTATTGATTTTATTAATCTTGATCGTATTGATTGATGCAATACATTTTAAGTAGCTTCATAACTTCACCAAGCCATTTAAAACTATGCACAATTTACACAGAATACCATACATTTGGCAAATCCCATCGTCTCCATTTATTATTATTATTATCACGACAAAAGATTTGCAGTAGCATATTCCTGAATTAAAACATAACAAAGTTGGAATAAGAAATAGCTTATAAATATAAAGATAAGATGCAGTCTCCACTCAAGAACACATGAACACGCAGAAGGCACTTCTGTGCAATCTTATGTACAGGCTTGAGCTTGATGGATATAGTTGCCTTAGAGCGAAAAAGGCAGCATCTATAGTTGCCAACAACCAAAAAGGCGGCCAGTCAGTCACCCTTATTTGGTTAGTCAACTCCCAATTAGTTTAGGATATTGGTTCATATTTATGAATTATATAGAGTGGCATTGGGTGGAGTTCACCTTAAGTTGCGTTCTCGCCCATCTGTATTAACTGCACTGGGGACTTCAGCAACTTCTTTAGAGATTCAACTATGCTTGTAAAAGATGGGCGCTGAACAGGATCACTGCCAAGCAAGGTAAGCCACTATTAGTATTCGAATGACACTGGATTAAATAAACTATACACTGCACGTGGGACGTCTGCAAATCTCTAAAAGATTTTTCTACAAGTAAGAAACATTATGGCAAGCATTACACTTGGTCAAGTTCTTGTGGACATTCTTGGAAACCAAAGACGGTCAATCGATCTGATGGAATACAAGATTCCCATATAGTCTAAAAGGTCGAGTACAAGCTACCCATGCTTTACTGGGTCAGCTGTACATTTCGGCGTGGCCCCAAGCAGTGGTGCTCTTGTGTCCCCAAAAAACTAAAATCTCCAGTTCAGAATTTTGATAAAATGTTATGCTTCCCTTAATTTTAAAGGTTAAAACATGGCTGACAGCCTGACATACTACAAATGAACTAGTGGATGCAGACACACTTACTCGGCCCAGCAAGATTCCATAAGGGAAGCCAAGACTGGGGAGACATTCTGCGGGATAACAAGCTTTCTGTTTTGGAAAGCAACAGCTCCAACAACCTGAAAATTTGCACGATCATGTCAATCAAATTCAATGTTATTAAACACAAAATTGACAACTGATCCTCAAGATTTTTTCCTTTTTATATAAAAACTGATACAGAAGATGTGAATGGGTCAAAAGTAGAAACAAACTTTTATAAGTAAACTATATGGATCTTGATCCTCATCGATTACCTGTGCAGGGCTAAGTCCACTCCAAGGCTGTTGCATGGTTACAAGCTCCCACAGGATTACTCCAAAACTGTAAACATCAGACTTCTCATTTGAGGGCTCTCCTCGAAGGAACTCTGGAGCCATCCACTCAGGCTGAAAATAAAAGCAATAGTGTTACATGTTGACTATGTAATACCAAGAATTCAACCTGCAAATTTTGATTGAATTATCAGACTTTCAATCGAGGAGAAGACATTGAACCCTAGAGCAGATGAGAACATTCATAAATGACTTTGATGAAGAATGAATTGCCAATTCTTGTCAAGGAAAATTGAGCCAAGATGTCTACCCTTTTCTTGTTTATGGCATTGAAAATTTGCTTCCCTACTTCATTTTATAAAACAAAAACCTAAATTTGCTTCTAGTATAATGACGTTTTGGGGAAGAAACTCTTCGAAAGTTAGGAGCTGGATAGAATAGGCTGGGAGTGTTTATAAAGGAGTGAACCTTTTTGCCAATAAGCAAGCACCGGACCCTTCCTCCCCCACTTTGAAAAAGCCTGAATTTGATTCGCAAGTCTTAGAAATGGGCCTGCCCAACACTTTATGATTTGTCTTTTCGAAGGGGAAAAAAAAAGCCAATATTTACCAATGATAATTCAATTTGTAAAAAACACTGTTATTCACAGAGCCTTAAACTTATCTGCTATAACTAGCTGCAGTACTTCTGGAACACAAAACTCCGCCCTAAGTAGGTCCTAATGTGATCTAAATCTGCATCATTAAATTATCCACAGGGGTGACATCCACTTCACGACATTGTGCCAGTTCCAGTTTTGAACTACTGCAAACTTGTTTCATATTTTTCAACTCACCAGCAGACCCAACGTCACTGACATAGAGGTCTTCCTACCAAGGAACAGTGAAGCTTTGTAGAGTCTTTCTACCCAGGCATCAGAGAATTTTAAACAACCAAATCTAGATCCTATGAAATACCAGTAAATGTTGCAAGTGAGAGAGAGACTTACAGTTCCAGCAACAGACTTCGATGAAATGAAAGTGTTTGCTTTGAATCTGGACAAACCAAAATCACACACCTGAGCAAAAAACACCGCATGAATTTATTTATGTGACTAGACACCAGTAATTTTTAAGAGAGAGAGAGAGAGTTTCCGTTCATTTGTTATTATACCTTTACTGTCCAATTTTTATCCACCAATAAATTTGGAGATTTAAGATCCCAGTGCACAATAGGAGGGTTAAGACAATGGAGATAATTGATCCCCTTGGCCTGCATCCAATTTAGAGCATAAGTTTTCTCTCATAGCAATCACTGTTACAGCTAAAATGAGAGCTAATAATTAGTACATACCACATCCAATGCCATGCGTATCCGCCTCCTTTTATCTAATAGTTCACCAGAAGCTGGCCTGTGTATGAGGCGGTATAGACTACCCCTGTTCCACAAAGACGAGGAATTTTTCAACGAGAAAATTGGAACTTGCTTAAAAAGAAAAGGGGGGCGGGGAGAGAGAGAGTTAAAACGATCTACCTAGGCAGATATTCTGTCACTATTGACAGATGTGGACGCTTTGTCACTGCACCCATGAAGAGAACCACATTCGGATGCCGTACACGTTTCATTATTGCTACCTGAAAACAATCTTGACAGATTAAGCCTTGCAATCCAAAAGCATTTAGTATTCAGCTTTTCAGAATCACAAAATGTTCTTGTTTACTTGTTTATCCACTATTTTTTGGTCATCTGCTCATTTCATACGTTTCGGATGCATGAGAATGTGCATGGAGATTTTACACTTGAAAAATAGGATTACTAGTATTACATATAATATACGCTTTTGATTGTAAAATCATATAACCTACTTGTGAATCTGAAAGGATACCATAATATTTTATTGTTATAGCAAGCAGTAGCCAATAAACATGAAATGCATGTGGTGAGATCTTATAAAATAAGATAATTCCAACAGAATCCATAAATTGAATGTAATAGGGCAACATCAATGAAAAATTGCCGGATTATCAACTGTGTCAACATACAAGATTGTAATTTTAGATCACATGTCAATAGACAGCTATCATTCACTTCAATAATCATCTGATGTCAAAGCATCAACGTAAATATATTAAACGATCCACGATGCATTTAAAAGTCAGAGATAAATTAAATTAATACTTGATGGAAAAGGTAGAACTCCACCCCAAGCACATCATGGTTTCACTGAAACAAACTTATCACCCAGTAGAGGGAAAAAATCAGAAAAAAGAAATATAAGCAGAGGAAAACAGAAAAGTAAAAAGGTGTGCATCAACTCGGATATGGAAGGGGACAAAGTTAGGAAACTGCTGATACTAAGTCATCATGGACACACCTCTCTTAGAAAATCCTTCAATTGATCATCATGGAAATCCTGCATGGTAAGAACCTTGACTGCTACATCCTGCAGTTTTGCAGGCAATATATTTTACTTGCCGTAGGAAAAATAGCACTAAAAATTCCTAGAAAAGAATATATATATATTTGGGGGCCGGTGAGGTTAGTAAAAATTAAAGTTATTGTTGTCACATTGTGGTGAGCTTAAATTCCAAATAAAATATTTGAAGGAGAAGAAGTTGATCGTGTAGAAAATAAATATACCCTTTGACCATCAAACTTTTCCTTCATTTTGACAATATCTCCCAAGGAAACACCATAGATTGAAAAATACCAAATCAGTTAATGCAGCACAGTTAATGCACTGATGCACTCTATATCAGAACCAAACCTCAATTGATCCTCCATTAAGTTATATTAATTACCAAATCACATGATACAAAAAAACTAACCGATCCATGCCATTCAGCATGATGCACAGTCCCAAATGACCCTGCAAGGAGAACAGTATTACACTACTTCGATAATTGCCTACTTGAAAAACTGTAGTTTTTAAATGTGAAATGTGTCCAATTAAGAAGCAGGGGAAGTACCGGCACCAACACGCTCCTTAATATGTAATTCATCCCATGATATCTCCAGCCAGTCTATTGCAAGGGATGGTTCAAGATTCAAGTATTTTGGGATGGTTACAGCAGGGAATCTCCCTTGATTCTCAAGCATTATATCGACCTCCTTCAGATCTGACTGACTTGATAAGCTGAGCTTAGGTTGCTTGATGCTGTTTTCTATAACTGCACTTCCAGATGCAAAAATATTTTCTTTGTATGTTTGTTGTATAACAACTTTGTCTTCGCAAAGCCTAGAATACTCATGTAAAAATTCCTTCGGAGCAGAATCCAGTGGTTCTGAAACGTTTCCCTGGGAAAATGACAAAATGGGACTCTGAATTATGCAATGTTCAGCATTTCCTTCCAACTCAAGAGGTGTCAGAGATGATTCCATCACTTGTGGACCTTCTTCCCCAAAACCTGCAACGAATGATCATTGATCTCGATAGACAATGGTTGCTAAATGGGCTTGTTATATTCTTGGAGTACTTTGGCATATACATTATGTTGATGTTTGTAATATGAAAAGAAAAGTTATATTGATGTAACTAACAACAAATAGATTGCATGGACTGTTATTTCCATGTAGCAGAAATGCACATAAATATTCCACTTTTTCCGCATGATTGCAATACAAAACATTTACAGGCTTACAGCTAACTAAGAAAAAAGTGATGAAAACTTGACGCATCTATTACATTAGTGCAACCAAAAGACGACTTGATTTTTCTAGGAGAATGAACTGACCTTTCAATGAGTTAATTTTTTTACATCAAAAATTAAGAAATAAAAAAATACTTTTTTAAATAAATAAAAACCTTTCAGAATATGCAAATGAATCGTACCCGAATACAGAGGATTTATGGAAGAAGCACGTTTGTGCTGTGAGTTTAGAATTTGACAGGATGATGAAGCATCCACATAAGGTTGTTGAAATTCTTTCAGATGAGAAACTTGAAATGGCGAAGGCATTGAAGAAAGCAATCCTCCATTGATAGAGGAATCTGGGCCATGAACATTTCCTGGTTGGCCAACTAGATCAACTACATATTCCCTGTTAACAAGTATACACACAAAACAACGAAAAGCATGAAATATTATGGCGAAATGCTACACAAACTCTCATATCGAATGAAGCATGTATTAAAGGCCAAGCATGAGACAACCAAATATATATGAAATATAATACCTAGAGATTAAAAAAAAAAAAAGGTTCAAGCTGGCATGGGATCAAACATAATTCATCTTAATAATTACAATGCATCTATCTGATGTCCGCAATTACATCAGAGATAACAAAAATGACAAAACAAGATCAATAGAATGACTGATGTGGAGGTCAATATCACTAAGCCAAACAAAATACAAGCAATGTATTAAATTGTCAATTGCCATATTTTGGAAGAAATCAATATGCTTAATCATCTTGTGGCCATTCTGGATTTGAAGAACCTTCCAATTTTATTCGCAAGAAATGAGGCCTGGAAGAACAGATAGTGTATCAAACCTTGAGGACTTCTTGCTATCCTCTACCTTGACAAGGCAAGAAGAGCGATGATCAGCCACACAGTACTTGCAACCTCGAGCTATTCGACACGGCAAACCAATGTAGTCTGCCAATTTCTGCAGGGGAAAAACAATCCCACCTGTTCAGTAACCAACCTCATAGAATGCACAATGTTAGTAACTGATACTGATGTCATTAGATCTATACTAAGGAAAGGGATAGGTCTGATATCCTCATAAAACTCCGTAAATATCATATGTTCAAAAATTAAGTCCATTCACCACAGAAGGCTACAAATACCTCACTGAATGATCAGTGGATAGAAAAATTTATGGACTGCTTAATAATTGAGGGTGTTGCTTGATGCTTCTATTTTAGTTGCATTCTCATGAGATGCCAAGGCACCGTGTTCAGCCAGTCATGCATGCTTTAAAAACATCTTGCAGTTCTAGAAGAAATCTTGTGCTTCTGCGTCCCAATAACCATAATTCTACAACACATGCACTTACAAAATTTCTATTCTTGAAGCCATTAATTATAGTTGGGGGAAAGATTTTTTCAAAAAATAAAACCACAAGCTGGGAAGTATTCTGTCCTTTTCTTGTTAAATTAAAGGAATCTGAGCGGTTGCCTGGTAAATATAATAAAGATAATAATTTTAAAGAGATAGAAAACCTAAAATTGTCAACTGACACATACATTAGAAACATGTGTGATCATGGAAACCTCGATGACGCTGAATAACAGGTACCATATTCAATATGCGGTTTAGAATAATATAAAACATATCTGCGCGTGCAACAGAGGAGTTAAAGATAACAGGGGCATCTACGCCCTGCATGGGTGCTAGCTCATATTTCCGACCTTCAGGAAAATCAATGAGGATGTTCTTGACTGGTATCGTCCACACAATATAAGCCCTTTTTTTCAAAAAAAATTTGTAAGAATATCCTCAATGATTGTATCACATAAATCACCAAATTCTCTCCCCTCGAGATGGGACAGGTACATACATTGTTATTTGCTTAAGCAGTCTTTACAAATTTAAAACATAAATATTATTAAGACCCTAATACAGTACACTATTTCAGGTAACAATGGCTAAGGTTTGCTAACTTTAAACCGTCAACCCTCCCAACTAGGAACTTGGAATGAATGCCATATGGAAAAGAACAAAATGACAATGAACTATCTATCTTAGAGTGGAAGTGGCTTTTCAAACTAATGAAGTGAACTTATGATTCAATGAAGGAAATGTCAAATTTATAAACCAAACCGCATGGTGCATTCCCTCACCTTGAAAAGAATGGCACGATGCCTGCAAAGTCCCATAGATAGACTGCCAATAGGGAGCACGATGCACTTCTGAAATTCCCTCAATCTCTCACTAACTAATTTCCAGCGCACGTGGAGATCTCCTTGCTCCGCTGGAAAACCACCCCTTCAAAATTTGGAAAATTTAACTCACTAAAAATCACATAAGCCAATCGATCTTCATTGTTCAGAATTTTCAGCCCAAAGAAAAAAAGTTGAAACCTACCCCATGTAGATAGCAACAAGTTTGCCTAGTTTCTCCACCAACATTAAGGTATCCTCTGAAGCACTATACAGTTCTTGTGCTTTATCTTCAAGTTCTTTAAGGCGAGAGTCCCCTCGTCTATCAACAAGCACCACCTCCATAGATGTCTCACTGGGGTCAACTGCTTTAAGCGATATCAATGGCGGCAGTCGCCTACCTTCCTCCACATCGTTGCACATCAGCCACAGATACGGATTCATTCCCAGTATGTTGTAGAAACCGTCCGATATTTTGTCAGTGTAAGACAAGCAACCACTAACCTGAACAGCAAGCAAACTCACATTCATTGAAAGGTGATTTAGTGAAAGCTAAACACACAAAACACTCCACTTAGTGATCATTGAGCTCATTCAATAGAAGTTAGAAGCAATACTATGAACCTAACAATGATCGCAGGATTCAGAGTATGATAATACATTTGTCTGGCAGTAACATGGCTAAATACGTACATGCAATATAGCAGTATAGATAATAGGTACGTAGTGTAGCAATACTCAAGTTCAATGGGAACATAATAACGGATATGCAAGCGAGGCGTAGAGAGAGTACCCAGAGACGATATGAAACAGTTTCCGCTTCCGAAGCCAGCAACGCTCCACTCTCAACCATGAGCACAGGCTCGCAAAGAAGACTGGCTTGAGAAGTAAGCCTCCTAGCCAACGCAAGCTTCAGATAGTGACTCTCCCTTACCTTCTGCGCCAAGTTATCCCTACGCGTTTCCACCTCTTCCTCCTCCTCCTCCTCTTGCTTCGTAGACGTCGTGGTTGAATCCTTAACGATATCGCTGGAGAAATTGCCATCCAACGTCGTCGTTCCGGAAAACAAGCTCCCTGCATAGCTGCTACCCACGCTGGAGAGCCTCGGAAGCGAGACCTGGCGATCGAAGTTCCTATCAATTGCCCGGTCCTTCACGAGCTCCGCTTCTTGGGGGAGCAAAAGCTCGCGGTCCTCCTCGTCAAATAACTGCTTCTTCGAGGTCCTGGACGAGGATTTCACGTGACTAGATCGATCACCCTTTCTCTCAACTAACCAGTCACAGAAGGCAGCAAATTGCTGTTTCTTTGGGTGGAACCTGTCGTTGCACTTGAAAAGATCGGATACAGATGATATGTCCTTCTTATCGACCGTGAAGGACGCATCCTTTGACGACTTTCGGTCGCTTTCGATGTTAAAGGATTCTTTGCCTGTGCATGCGGAGCTGGTGATTGTCTGCTTCTGCTCGTGATTAAATAGTTGCTTGGATGAACAAGAGTCGAATCCCCGGTCCGGGAATTGCCTGGGGAAGAAGTAAGTCGTTTTGTGAGGCATTTTCTCACGGGTCTCACAGGCTCACAGCCACTAACGGACACGCGCGCTCTCTCTCTCTCTCTCTCTCTCTCTCTCTCTCTCTCTCTCTCTCTCTCTCTCTCTCTCTCTCTCTCTCTCTCTCTCTCTCTCTCTCTCTCTCTCTCTCTCTCTCTCGCGTATCAAAAGAGAATGGACGTGAAAAATCCGACTGACCGGTCTCCGTTCGATCCTGGGAATCTCTTTCGCAGTGATCGAGTTTGGATCACGGATATACACAGAAGCGAGCACGTACGCATTCACTAGCTTCACCTTCTAAATCCAAACCTCTAGCAGAACTTTGCTTCACTGCAAATAAAGAAAAGAAAAATAACCATAACTCCACCTTCAAAAACACTCACAATTTTTTTTCCTCTTTCTGAATCGAACTTCAAATGCGATCCCTCAGAGCCACACCGACCACCTCAAATCATCGGAACGAAGCAGGAGCCGATCAGTAGCATACGCATTAACAGCTTGAGAAGTAGGAAGAGAGAGTAAACGTAGGCTCCTTTTGCATAACAGAATGCGCGCGCGCGCGAGAGAGAGAGAGAGTATTTTGGGATGTTGGGTGTGTATTTTAAGCGGAGTCCGAAGGGAATCGAAGGAGCAGCTGACAGGCACTGGGGGGTGGATGCGCACCTTTTGTAGGGAGAGCACGCGTAAACTTTAGGACGAGAGTCGTCGCGACATGTGAGATTCAGGCGCAGGAGGTGCATGTACGCAATGCGCACCGGGATTAGGATAGTGAAGTTGGAACCTATCGTTTTGTAATTAATGGGACGGAAGCGCAGGATTTTAAAATTTGGTTTTATTGGTGGGAGTTGGGGAACCTGTTGCATGCCAAAAGTCTTTTCTCGTTGGATCGATCGGGTCGATCTCAGTCGTTAGATTAAAATATTTGTGCCGATGTTGAAAAATAGACCCGTGGATACTGATGCAATTGTCGGATTCGAGGGAGATTTTCAGTACTTTTTATTTTTAATATATCTTATTAAATGCCAAAACTTATTTTATAAAAATAAATTAATATTATATAAAATGATATATCAAATTATAAAATTATTTTATTATAAAGTAAATTTAATATATTATATAAATTTAAGTTATTTTATACATTTATTTTAATAAAATATCTTTGTAGTTGTAAAACTTTTATGAAAATTTTAATACCGGCAACTTTAATTTTTGAGAAATATTTAACTTATTATAAATATTATAAATTAACATGACTTAATATAATATATCAAATTATAATGCAAATCTAATGTATAATGTATTATCAATTAAGATCACATGTGAGTTTGTAAACTTATATTTTTGTGGATCTAATATTTGTATTTTTTTAATGAATTACTTATAATTCATTATGATTATTAAAAAATTTAAATACTAATATATTTTCTTATTGTATAATTTATTTCATTAATGTGTTAACTGTTAAGTATGTCAAAAATCAATTTTTTATTGCGACAAAATCATTTTTTTCCACATATAAATTCATTAATTTGAGCTATGAAGCTTGAACTTGATGATAACTCTTTGTCAATTCATTATTTATGAGAAGTGTTAGATCTACACAAAAAATATTACAAAAGTAATTACAAAGTAATTATATACCTTTAATATAAAATTAAAGCTTTTTTAATAATTATAAAAAAAAGTTTTATAATAAGATGTCTCACGTCAAGTAATGCGAGTTTACAATTTTACTTTTATAAAATATTTGTATAGGCCAAACATTTATTTTTACATATAATATTCAAGTAAGGTGAATTCTAATTCATGAAGTATCTTCCTTGGCCTATTTATTTTGAACAAACCAATGGGTATTTGATATTGTACATAATATTATAACATATAAGAATAATATATATATATATATATATATATATATATTTATACAACAGGGATGGGGGTTTCTAGTCCAGATTTTCTATTTAGAAAATCAGGTCATACGTCATCAAATCATCAGACTTTTGATAAGAATAAGATAGATTTAAAAAAATTAGAGTGTGTCAAAATTTACATGAGGTTGTATATATTGTCAATTTTTATTATTCAACGTGGAAATATATGACAACGGACAAAGTTAAGAAGTTTACTCCAACACATTAATCTAATTTTAAAAATTGACACGTGTCATTTCATAAATATATATATATATATACACTTATCACATGTTCAAAGATACGTGTTAATTTCTTAAATGAACTGGAGGAAATTTTCTCAAACCCAATTTAATTGAAAACTTTATTATAAAATAACAACCATATGTTGTATAACGTTTGACATCCTTATAATTCTCCCTTCTACCTAGAAGTTCCATACTTTTTTAACAACATCAATTTTAGGTCTCGTGTGTTTTTAGAAATCATCTTAACTCATTTCATCTAATTATTATAATTTTTTTAAACTTTCAAATAAAATATAATAAAAAATTTAATTTTTTAAATTTCAAAACAAAAATTATATTATAATAATATTTTAATTTTATAATATTTTTATTTAATTTTTATCTCAACTCATTATCCAAACCATGCTAATATTATATGTTATGTAACGAAGATTTAAGCATCTACAAGGATTTGTAGACATCATAGTTTAAGCTATTTATTACAACCCTTCTCTTAAAAAAAGAATTATTATAGCCCGCAATTACTTCTTCTTTTTTCAAGATCCTTTTATATTCGACCGGAACATTATGTCATGAATTTTAAAAAAAAAAGAAGAAGAAGTTATTATTATATTTATGTGTTTAAAACAATTATATCAACTAAAGAACTTCGGCAAGTATTATTTTTCTTTTATACATTAGATGAGGGGGTTGAATCCATAATTTTTGTGACTATTCTACATTGGCAAAAAATAATCTTTGTGTTATGGACTTGATTCAATTTACAAGTAAGTTATCACTACCCATTTTAGGCATTAAATAATACTATATATAATTATATGGTGTGAAGATTTTGTGCATTTCTATTAAAAAAATATTTTTTTATGTGAATCTTGAATTTGTTTTTTCTTTTTTTTTTTAAAGTGAGTACATGAAATCTGTCTACCCTAAGACTGTACAAATTATTTTCTAACAAATAATCAAAAGCAATATCAATATTAAAATGATCTGGTAATAACCCATGTGAATGACTATAATAAACATTTTAAACAACGAGTCAACCAATGAATCGCCATTAAATATGCACATTTTGTTTCGCTATCTCAATATAATTATATTATGATCCCCAATTTAAGATTTTGTATTTGCTCACTATTTGTTTAGTTTGGATTTTATCTAACATGACAATTCAAAGAACAATATATGGATTCTGTTGATATTGTATTTTGTAGTTTGGACTGTTCCATGATGACCCAAAATCAAAACATACAATCAAAAAAAGTGTGGGTTTTAAGGTGATATGGAGTACCTTCGATGCCAAAGTCGATGATTATTTTCTCCATAGAATTATGGAGAATGAAGTGTAATAAGTAAAAGAAGAAGATTTAGAGTCTCCCTAGTGGGAGTGAGGTATTTATATCTAGCTTGGGCTCAGCTACTAAGGAAGATCGTGGGTGTTAGTTTGTACTCGAGTCATACCTAATATCAACTTCTCTGCCAGGTTGCAGGGCTCCAGAGCATGGTCGTGCTGACCTCTAACATCATAGGGAGCACGTCGTCACATGTCTAGCCCTTGGAGCGCATTGAATGCAATGCGGTCTTTGGTTGTAATGTACCCTCCATTATGTCTCATTTAATGCGGCGTGCTCTCGGATAAGTGCGCCCCATCCTTAGACATGTCCAGCCACTAGGGTTCTGAGGCAAACATTATTCTCATCTTTAGTCGTAGGGTCGTGTCGGCCACTTGAGTGTTGAGTGATTCTTAATTGTGGCGTGCCCTCCTACTACCTTGCGGCCAGGCTGGGCTCGATACATAGGCTTCCTAGACGAACCTTTAGCGCACTTCCTTTCTTATTCTCTGGCCCTCGGCCCCCTTGTACCTCACGGCCCAAACCCTTTGAGCTTGGGTCGTAAGGCCCCCTCATAGGTCATTCATAAAATTAACATACATGTTTTAGGTATAAAGGAAATTCATAAAAATAAATTTATATAGTTGCGTGATTTAATTCTACAGCATACTAAATTATAAAAATATTTTTATTATAAACTAAATTTAACTTATCAAATAAATATACATCAATTTATAAATTTGCGTGGTTTAATTAGAATGTGATAATTGATAGATGCTTGATTAATTAATAAGAAATTATGGGATATGTTGATTGTGTGGGTGTGTAGATAACGAGGTTGGGCCCTAAAGTCAGCAAAATCGTACGATACGTATCAGACACTTGGATCTCAATTGGACTATGGTTTGACATTACATTTTTTCCGTACGGGTGCGTGATTGTTTGGTGCGTAGCGATCCTCAGTCCCTGACCCGCGTAGAGTTTGGCTTGGTTCGGTTTTAGAGACGAGAATAACGAATAATATATTGATAGATTATAATTTTTATTTTATAATTTAAAAAAATTGAATTATTTTTTATATTTTATTTAAAAAAATAAAAAAATTATAATAATGAAATGAGAAAGTTTATAAAAACAAACCAAGCGTTAGGCCCCATAATCTTAAAAAGTATTTCAAATTATTTATAAATAGTAATAAAATAATTTGTAAATAATTTATAGAAAATAATAAATTATTTATAAATAATAATAAAATAATCTAAAAAGAATTATGTTGACAAATTTGAAAAGCTTTCGCCGAGAGACGTTAAATCCACATATCAAACAAAGAGATTTAATAAAATTAAGTTTATAAAGTGATGCGAGATTATACATTACTTTATATTATGAGGTTGTTTTAGTGTAAAATAGATATGATGTATTACAATCAATTATTAGTCTATAAACTTATTTTGGTATAATCTTTTTATAGACTTGATATTTTTTTTATTTGATATTATTCATATCTATTTTTCGAGCAAACTCTTGAGGTAGTTCGATCGATCAGGCCTTGAAGTTGTTTCCTAATAGTCATAAGTCCTAATCCCCTCAGAATTATTAGAGATTTACCTAGCCGTTAAATTGAAATCCTTAAATTTACACAAATATTTAAAGAGATATTGATAATATCAAAACTTGTTAAAATTATTTAAATTTGAAGTGACTTATGTGGCTCAATTCATAGGAATATCAATTGCAATACACTCACTCTTATATCAAATTGAGATATTGTAACTTTGGAATACACGTGTTGATGATCAACTAACTAGTGAAGCAGATAATGATACCTGATATGCATGACGCGAGAAGGTATAGAGATGCAGATAAGAGTTAAACACAGATCTTTAATGTTGTTATGTTTCCTTTCTTGTAAAACAAAAATATTGTGGACAGAACATAAATTTACACTATCAATATACAAATTGTGACGTGAGGGATTGGGTATAAAGGTATACAATTGCGTTAACTGTTAAGCCTAAATTGTATAGCTCAAGTGACAAAAGAAAATAGAAAGGATATGAGAGAGATATAGAGAGGATTGTCATATAATTGTGAAGTGACGTAAGTTACAAGGATGAGACAGACGTGGCGGTGGAGCAGTTGAGAGAAAAGTGACACCACGAAAACTTGTAAAATTATCAAATATAATGAGATTTACCTTCAAAAGACTTTTAAAATGAAATGAGATGTGATATGAAATTAGATGAAATGGGATAAAAGACTTTTTCAAACATCCCCTTATACTATCAATATACAAATTGTGACGAGAGGGGTTGGGTACATAATTGTGTTAATTGTTAAGCCTAAATTTTATAGCTCAATTGATAGAAGAAAGAGAAAAGAGATGAAAGAGATACAGAGAGGTCTATTTTATCGTTGGGAAGTGACATAAGTTAAAATGATAAGACAGATGTGGCGGTGGAGTAGTTAAGAGAAAAGTGACACCACAAAAACTTGTAAAATCACCAAATATAATAAGATTCACGTTCAAAAGATTTTGAGAAGGAAATAAGATGGGATGAAATGAAATTTTTTTCCAAACATCCACTTACACTATCAATGTACAAATTGTGACAAGAGGGGTTGGGTATACAATTATGTTAACTATTAAGCCTAAATTTTATAGCTCGACTAATAAAAGAAAGAGAAAAGATACGAGAAAGATATAGAGAGGCATGTCATACAGTTGTGAAGTGACATAAATTAAAAGGATGAGACAGATGTGACGGTGGTATAGTTAAGAGAAAAGTGAACCATGAAAACTTGTAAAATTACCAAATATAATTAGATTTGCCTCCAAAAGCCTCTGAGAAGTAAATGAGATGGGATGAAAAACTATTACAAACATCCCCTTACACTATCAAATTATCAATGTACAAATTGTGACGAGAGGAATTGGGTATAAAATTGTGTTAACTGTTAAGCCTAAATTTTATAGCTCCACTAATAAAAAAAAGAGAAAAGAGATGAGAGAGATGTAGAGAGGCATGCTATACGATTGTGAAGTGACGTAAGTTAAAAGGTTGAGACAGGTGTGCTGGTGAAATAGTTTAGAAAAAAGTGACACCACTAAAATTTGTAGAATCATAAAATTACCGAATATAATTAGGTTCACCTTAAAAAAAAAACTTTAAACATAACTTTAACATCCAATCACGTAAATCTTACTGTCGCTATTTTTAACTGTTTGCACTTATATCCAATTCAATACATGGATAAGCAATCCAAGCGTGGCTCCTCCATCCAAGAACCATCGTCACATCATCGCACTCAATCTTGACCCGATCAGCATACGACAGACTTACTAAAATTAATTTGAAAATTTATAAACAGAAGCTAATATCACAATTTTTTTTTATTTTTTTATTTTTTATCAAATATTTAATATATAAATAATAAGTAAAAGAATTGAATTAGTTTAAGAAGAATAAATTTAAAAAAAATTAATTTTGTTAAATAAAAAAAGATATGGTGTGTAGACTTATGTATAATAAAGCTCTAATTAATTTAAATGATAAAAAAAAAACAGTATAAAGTGTTTAGATATAAAATACATAATTAAATTAATCTCTTTTTATCCATTTAAAATTTTGAAATAAATGATAATTTTTAATAAAGAAATTATAAAATAATGATAAACGTAAATATTTTGAGTGGCCCCAAAAATTTGGAAATTTTGCACTCATACTTTGATATCAGCCACAGCTTAGGTAGCTTCACGTGACTTATCTACTTTAATCCTCATCTTTCTCAACTATTTCCTCGTCCTTTTCATTAATAAAGGTGTTCGTAGGATTGATATTGATTGCTCCTGAACAAGAACATTGAATACCAGCTTAGGTTTAATAATGCACATCATATACATACTTGGAAACTGTCTCTTTCATAGATTAACGTTAACCTAACAAATACATAAAACAAAATCGAGTTCGCTCCACCTCCTTGGAAGTAGCTTATTTCACACGTTGGTTCCTTGTTCTCTTCCAATGTCTGTCCACGTACTTAAGGAAAATCATTTCAAACATGATTCATTAAAAAAATAAAAAAGATTTTATATCAAATGACCACAAATTCCAAAAGTACAAGGGTAAAAAGAAGAGGGGGACCATAATCCTTAGTGCAATTTGTTGGGTCACAACGCACTCGTGTCATAACACTCTCTTCCCACTCTAAATTGTCTCCTTTAAAATTAAAAGTAATGTTATGTATAGTCGTAGAGTGTGTAAATATCGTATAATTATTTTAAAAAAGAGTGAGATCCATGATTAAAAAGTTATTATTATTATTTTTTTATATGAGTCTCGTATTAATTCATTTTTTTTAAAGAAACTGTACAATACTTGCACAACCACGATTACAAATACTATTTCTCTAAAATTAATTGGTTATTGTCGCAGTACGAACCAAGAGTGAAGCCACATCAACTATATGCCGATCCAAATGACCATTATCTTTGATATATAATAAAAAGAGTAATGTTTTGTACAGTCGTAGAATACACAAGCACTATACAATTATTTTGAAAAATAGTAAAATTTATTATTAAAAAATTAATTTATTTTTATGTAGGTCCCGTATTTACTCACTTTTTACAAAATGATTATATAATATTTACACACTTATAATTGGAATTATCATTTTTCTAATTAAAAAAAAAAATCACCAATAAGCACAAAATCCGGACTATGTACTGAGCAGATCTTTACGCGTCTTCTAATAAATGGGATTCAAATTTATTCTGAATTAGAACTGACATTCCATGTTTGTGAACATTGGGTTCGTCGATTCATATAGTTACGTGCTGGGCTTTTCTGGCCCAATAGAAATTTGGGCCGTGAGATTTTAGCTCGATTCAGTCTCAATGGAATTGTTTGGGCCAACCCCAATATAGCTCATGGGCTTACCTTACCATGAATTTTCTTTGGGTCCCAGTTGACCCTATGACATCATATTCTCTCCGATCATTAAGCAATAAATAAATAAATAATAAAATAAAAGATCAATACTCTCAAAATTTAAAAAATAATAGAAGTCTTATATCGATTCCCACTTAAAACTTCAAAGTAAAAGAGTTTTGAGTTCGAAAAGGTTTGTCCCTTTGAAAAATAAAGATAAGGTTTATGTATGTATTTTGGGTCAAATTAAATTTTATTATATATAATTATTTTTACGTATTATTTAAAAATTTAATTAATATAATTGATTAAAATAATTATTTTATATTAAAAAAATATAATCAATTATATTAATAAAACACATAAAAAAATATGTAAAATTAACTATACATATCATTTTTGTAAAAGGAATAACAATGAAAGTATAAGTGACAAAAATTAAATTTATTTAAAATTAAAAAAAAATTGAAATACAAAATCAGAAAAAAATAAAGCCACAAAATCCAGGAGAGGAGGGCATTACATGGTAAATACCTACACTATTTCCAGGGCCATCTTTTCCCCATTGCATACAGTCCTCTCCCGAGCTCCAAAAGCTCCAAAGACAATCTCTTCTAATACGTGCATATATTCCCCGTTATTTCCCTTTCCCAACCCTAGATTTAGGGTTTTCTTCGCTGCGCTTGTTTGCCTCTGTAATGCCCCATCTAAACTCGCTTCAGTTACGGAAATCCCAATGTACGGACACTCACAGACCCTGAACATGCCCAACCAGATCTCCGCGGCAGCCGAGGACGACGACGTTTCCGGCGCCGGCGCCGCCGAGTCAATCGATAACTCCCTCATTCGCTACGAAGCCCACTCAATTGACGACGCTGCCGGCTCAGTCGGCGCTGTCGTCGATGACGTCACTGCTGACGCTGTGTACAGTCATGGTGGTAGTGATGGTGGAGCCTCGGAGATGGTGGTTCAGCGTCACGACGGCACCAGCCAGCTCACGCTCTCGTTTCGAGGCCAAGTTTATGTGTTTGACTCTGTCACCCCCGATAAGGTGCAATGCTTCTCTATTATCTGGTTTAGGGTTTCTTAGTGTTTCTTTTGATATGCTGTTTGGGCGCCGAGAAAATGTGGGAAGAGAAAAGAAGCTGAAATTTTGAAAGTATAATCTTTTCTATCTGGGATGAGATAACTAAACTCTAAAATCAAATGAGCTCAATGAGATTTAAATTTCACCTATTTTGATGAAAACGAAGCAGCATGCAACGAAAGATCAGCCCAAATTCCACTTTTTCTCTCCGAAAATTTATTTGCAACTAAACGGAGGATTGTGGTTCCGCTTCTACATGTTTCTGAGATTTTGATTATGAAGTCGTGTTGTTGGTTTGCATTGTAAGGTTCAAGCGGTGTTGCTGCTTCTAGGTGGATGCGAACTATCTTCAGGCCCACAAGCGGAAATGTTGCCTCAGAACCAGAGGGTACTTCCTCAAACCATGAATGTTTTGGACATTTGTATTTTATAATGTCATGGGATGCTTTTTTTAATCGACTTCATTTTCTATAGGGTGGCGTGATGGAGTACCCTGTAAAGTGTAGTCAACCGCAAAGAGCAGCTTCATTGAATAGGTTCCGGCAGAAGAGAAAAGAGCGATGCTTCGATAAGAAAGTTAGATATAGTGTTCGTCAGGAGGTTGCTCTCAGGTTTGGTTAATTTGTGTGTGTGTTTTCTTGTATGCGTTTAGTATACTTGGTTACTCCTATTGATATATATATATCTATATATATTTAATATTTTTACTTATAAAATTTTTTTTTTGTGTGTGTGTGTGGTCCAAATAGATCTGATCCCTATGAATCAAAAGCGAGCTCAACTCATGTTCACATACAGTTCTTTTAGAAGCTTGATTTTATTAAATCATGAGCTAAAAAATCCAGTTCATTTATCTCTTAAATAGCTCTTTGATTCAAACTACTACACCTTCTAAGGATTCTACTTATCAAAAAAATAAAAACCTTCCAAAGTTTTTATTTGATATGGATAGATATCAAACTGATTAGGTGGATTTATCTGTCAGGGTGCTACCAAGAATCAAAGGGCGAACTTGGCATGAACAGTTTATTCCTACGCTCCTAGGTTAGATTTTATGCTGATAGTTCCCCCAGGATTACCTGGTACATGGTTTTGATGACTAGGGTCATGTATCCGGAATTTACTTCCCAGGGTTAGGGCTCGAAGGGCTCTGCCTTTGTGAGGTTTCACACCATTAAAAAAAAAAAAAAAAAAAACTTAAGTTGGTGGATGTAAGAGTTTGACACTGTTGTGTGTACTAGTTGATTTTTACTTGGACAACTCCATGCATTTTGGAGATTTAGATTTATCAAAGTCTAACTGCCTTATGAAAAAAACCACCTTTGTAAACTTTGGGCACTCTTTTGGCGAATGAGTATCCTTCATGAACCTACCCATCAAAACCCTCCATGAACGTAAGGGGACTGAATATTTGGTGAAGCTGAAAGGCTTGAAGACATGGTGAACTTAAAGACTCAACAACGTGATGGTGAGGCACATATGGCTGTGGACAATAGTGATGATACGTCAACTTATTTTTTTATCTAAATTTTCAAGGAGTTGGATGATGTATAGGAACCAAAAATTGACTACACAAACAAGAATGAAGTAGGACCAAAAAACTCTAATATGTTGCAGAAAACTTTAGGAAAACCTTGTACAGTGTTTAAGAGTACATAACTCACATAAGTCCGTTTGATTGATTGATAGGTACTAAAATGTGATAAGGAAAATGATCTACTTACAATTCTTTTACAACTATTGTACAACTCTATATAAAATGGAGGACAGTTTCGTGAATTGAAATTCATTTTGAATGGAGTGGCATATTGCATTGGTTGATTGTAAGATGGGTTGTAAAATAATTGTAAAAGAGTTGTAGGTGTGCATTACCCTTGTGATAAATCTAAGCTACTTTAAAAAATCGTAATTCTAAAGTCTTTGACTTTTCTACGCATTTATAACTAAAAATAAAATCTAATATTGCTTTAATACTCTCTAAATGAAGAATATTTTTATCTTCTCTGGGAGAGTTGCTCATTGGATGTGGTATGCTTGTACTTCTATCTTCTTTTCTTATCCCTTCTTTTTTAGGAGACATTGATAAAATATAAAAGGAAATATAATACATTTTAGGGAAAAGGGTGGGCTAATTTTTTCTTATTGCGTGTTTGGACGACCGACTAAGATTCGGGCAACTAGCTGGGTATTCCTTGCAACTCAGACTTAGAAAAAGTATATAATGATATGAATTGGGACTTCTTGTTAACCTCAAGAGTTTGGCCCAAATGGTGAAGGCCTTGGTCTTGAGGTATCACTCCCTTCAAGGTCCAAGGTTCAACACCTCATGGGTGCAAATAATCATTTGGTGCCACACTCCTGGGTGAAAAAAGCCAGCGATTTAACCAATTCCGTATAGGGAAACTTCTGTGGGCGTGGTGCACGAGACCGGAGTTTACTCCGCAGGGGTAGTTCCGAATGGCCCTGCCTTGGAGAGGTTCCCCGACATTAAAAAAAAAAATAAAAAAATTGGGGCTTCTTGTTGTGTATGTTGAGGAGGTGCGGTTTTTGGAAAATGGTTCTGCTAGATTGCTCAATGCATCTCCACAATGCTTTTTTCAATCTTCATGAATGTCTACCCCATGCATCTCCACAGTGCATTTTTCAAATTTTGTGGGCAATGTAGATGATATTGAGGGCTTGGCCCATATCTTAGGATGGTGGTTGTCTTCATTGCCTATATTTAGATCTCCTCTTGGAAACTTGGTTGAAAGCCAAGACAGTTGAGAGGTAATATGGAGAAACTTGAACGTTGATTGGCTGGATGGAAGAGGTTGTGAAGTGTCTAGGAGAGGCAGGGTAACCTTGATTAACAATTCTCTTTCAAACTGACCCGCTTTTTATTTCTCTGTTTCCCCTCCCTGTTGGCATGGAATGTATTGAGAAGTTACACAGGGATTTCTTATGGGGTGGTTTGGGGGGAGAGAAGAAGTTCCATTTAGTGAAATGGACTGAGGTGTGCTCCCTAGTCCTTGAAGGTGGTGTGGGTTAGCATCCTACTATCCTTCAATAGAGACCTTATGGGGAAGTGGTTTTGGCACTAAGCTTATAAAATAGGCAACCTTTAGAGAATGGTGGTAGATGCGAAGTACGACCGTGAATGGGTATTGCAGCTCAAATGAAGCGAGTAAGAATTATGAGATGGGGTTATTGAAGATCATTCGGAGGGTTTTGGGGGAATTCTTCCAACACATCAGATATGAGATGGGGGGGGGGGGGGGGGGGGGGGAAGAAAACACAATAAAACTCTGGTATGATGCATTGATGGCAGATAGCTTTGAACTCATCAATGATTCTCCTCATTGGGAAGTGTAATATGTTTGTATGGCACAAGATTGATGGGTGGGCCTCATTCCCTTGTTTTATGATCAGCTGTATTCTTTTAGAGTGAGATGGGATGGGGAGTAGAAGATAAAATGCGCCAGAGTTTATCCCAAAAATGGGTACAAGAGGTTTTCATTCTACAATTCATTTATCTTCCACGACAACATTATTTTCCAATAGAAGTCCATTTGGAGTAAAGCTATGAGAGCGACTTTCATTGTTTGGATGACTGTGCATGGAAGATCCTTGCTTTGAACAATTTGAGGAAGAGACATGTGATGATGGTCGATTGGTGCTGCATGTCATAGAAGTATGGTAAATTTGTGGATCATCTTTTTACTACACTGTGAGGTAGCTAGTGCATCATGGCAAGTTGTGTCTAGCTAATACAGACTTAGTTGGGTGGTAGAGCTGTTGGCATGCTGTAGGGGTGCACCGATAACCATCATAGTGGGACATTTTGGAAATTGATGTAGATTTGCTTGACATGTTGTGTATGGAAGTAAATAAATGATCAGAGTTTTGGAGACCATACAAGGACCATTAACAATCTCAAGCCTTTCTTTTTCAATGAATTGTTCCATTAAATGATGATAATAATCTGTGTCTCTCTAGTTTCAGTCTCCAGGATCTTCTTGCTCTTATCTCTCTCTATCTAGATATAGTTGTTGTATACCCCAATCTACTTCTTTTTTGTAGATAGTCAATCAAAATAGTACGAACACTATTCCCCTAAGGATTTATATCATGTTCTTGGAACTTCTCCCCTTAAAACAGGAAAAATAAAACCACTACCACAAAAGCTTCTTGGCTAGGTGGGCATGGTAGTCTAGTTTCAGTCTAATATGATGATTGGTCTTCCTTCCAAGCCTTGGCATCATTAGAATGATTTTTACATATATATATATATATATAACACATTCTTACAAATGATCTATTGAATCTATTTTAGTGCATATTCTTTGCAAAACATGTCTTGTGAAATCTTGTCTAAGAAGGCTATGAGAAAAAAGGGAGGGGAGGGGAGGGAGGGGAGGGGGAAGAAATTTTAATTATTTTTCAACCAAGTACCATTTATATTTGGTCTTGCATTATTTTTTTTTGCTAGTCGTCATTATTGTGACACTTGTATGTATCTAGGCTTTTCTGTTTCTGATTCTTATATTCTATACTGTACCAGGATGCAGCGTAATAAGGGCCAATTTACTTCTTCCAAAAAGTCTGAAGGAGATTATAATTGGGGTGCACTCCAGGAGTCAGGGCAAGATGATAATCCACAAGAAGCCTCGTGAGTTTAATCTCAAACATTGTTACCTCCAAGATACTGTTGGATGTGATTTTTTCTCTTTTGTTTATAATGTATATTTTTTCCTGTTGTTCTAATATATTTAATCAGATTTCTAGGGCTTATTTACATCTTAATATTTTATTTGGCATCTTTTTAATTTTTGTATTTTTTCATGCTTGCCTAGATGTACACATTGTGGCATAAGTTCAAAGTCCACTCCAATGATGCGGCGGGGGCCAGCTGGTCCAAGGTCTCTTTGCAATGCATGTGGACTTTTTTGGGCAAACAGGGTTAGTATTATCTAGAATTATTTGCTTACTTATTATCCTCAAGTGTTCTATAGTAGACATAAAAAATTTGCATTTTTAATGCCTAACTGTTTGAAAAATGTTCTCTTTCTTTAGATGATGTAAGATTTATCAGGTTATGTGTACTGCTTATATTTTTCAGCCACCCAATAAAGTGGTGGTTGCAGTCTGGCAATATCTTTGTTTGCATTAAGAGTTTAATCACGACATCATGGTGACATTCTAAGAAAATCTAACTGAATTTAAATATAGTTAATACACGTTCTGTTTCTACATGAGGACATCTTCCACATCTTATGCGGATAATTCCTCCAGTCTTGACTTGTTCTTCTTGGTGATATTTACAAGAACTTATCATGAATCTCTGGATGAGTATGCCACAAACCTTTATTGTTGTGTCTGACTTTTCTTCACCTTGCATAGTTTATGATTATTAGATTTCTGGTTACTCTTGTTTATTATACTCTGACATCGATTGTTTAATCTGCAAAATTTTCAACCGGTAATATGTTCAGCCCATCCTTCAATTGAACCCTTAACTTTAGACATTCTTTGCTGGCATTACTTTTAAAATAAGCTCGGCTCTTGATGTCTTACCAAAGAAAAAAAAAATCTGCATAGCTTCTGTGTTCATCCTACGCTGCTTTCAATATCATCCTACTTTTTGACAATGGAACTCTGCAGGGGGCTTTGAGGGATCTTTCCAAGAAAACCCATGATCATTCTCTGACTCTGCCTGATCAGGTATGCTTCTCATGAAGTGTATAGGTAACAGGCTACCGATATTGTTTTATCGACATTACTCTTACAATGTCCCTACAATTTTAATGATGCATCTCTCTGTTTTTTTGGGGGCATTTTCAACCATGATCAGGGTGAAGGTGTAGCTAACGATTCGGAATGCGGAACTGGAATCCATACAAACAACAATCTCGTTACTTACTCAAATGGTGATAACTCGGCTTTAATAGCTGAGCAGTGAGTTGCAGTTATCTTTACGAAAAAGACTAATAGCAGTTGCCTCTGGCATCATTCAAGTAGGTTTGTAGTACTTTCATTTGGCTTGTCCATCCAGTCAGTGTACAGATGTAATAGTGCCGCCACCACCACCATTACCACCACCACCATCATCATCATCATCTACCAAATGCAAGAGGATCTATCTTTTCTTAATTATTGGCACAATGCAAAAGATTATTGCCAGTGGATCATCTTCTGATGTATCAGCATGAAGCCTCAACTATCTTATCTATATTGGTAATCATGTATACCATATAAAACTTTTGATGCTACAAACACCCATGACGTGGCACGGTTCAGTAAAAGTCTATAGCATTTCTTTTTTCTTAAATCTTTTCAATAAAATAGTCAAGAGATATGACTTGTTCATTTTCAGTACCCGGAATTAACAAAATAGTTTATTTGTTCTCGAGCAATTTATGTATAAGTTATATAAATACTCAATCCATCATTTCATTTCGTAGATGGACTAAAATTTTGGAAACTATTGTTTTGCATCTTTATGTTTAGAATAATTATATTTGAAAACATTTATTTCACATGCTATCTAATACGTAGTTTAATTTAATTTAGAAGATAAATTTTAAAATTTAAATTTTATAAATTAAATTATGTCATGTGAATATTGTGTGGTGAAATGAGCGAGATGAAATGTGACGGTTTGGAAGATCAATTTTTAAATTTAAAATTTATAAATTAAATTATGTCATGAATGATGTGCAGACTGTGCAGTGAAACGGGAGATGAAATGTGACACAGAATGTTCCAATGCCACCGGTCTTAGCAAAAAAAGGGAGGATAAAAATTGATATCTATGTGTTAGACAGTCTCTAATTACCCAAGAAAGTCTTTTATTTATTTATTTATTTATTTTTTTCACGCTGCAAAATCCTTATTTCTTTATTCAAAATTTTTTATTGATGAAATGTCACAGGATTTTAAATTTTCCTTATTTATTTTTTATTTTCATCGGTGATAATTTTAGGCTATATTTGAATGTTGAGTTATATATGAATTGTAGTTATTTGAGATAGTGTAATAAATTGATATAGTGGAATGAGTTTTGTGAAATCTATCTAAGATGATTTTAGATGTATTTAAATGTTAAGATGATTTTAATATTATTTATAATAATTTAAAAATAATTATAGGTCTTACATGTAAAAAGATATTGAGTTGAAAAAAGATTGTAGGTCTTTTTTATAAAGAAATTTTGAATTGAGATGTATTTAATAATTTAAGAGTTAGGTTTAAACGTTAGATTAAGTTTAGAATTAGAATGGACTAAATTGATGTTAATGTATTTCAACAATTAAACAAATCCACGTTAAATCAAAGTTTTTTCACGTAATTCTTTTTTATCTTTTTATTTATTTCTCAGGTGGTGTAGGACCCAGTAGAATTTTTTTATTTTTTACCTCATGTATGTGAACTCATCTTTCTAAATCAAATATCCCAGCCGTCAGAGGATCCACCTGAACCATCACCATCGCGGGCCCCGCCAACATAAAACATAGTGGCCAATAAACCCCCACAGCCACGGGCCCACAAGGGCCACAAACAATCCGACTTTATGCACACGCGCAACACACATGAATATTTACCCCTCAATATAGTATAAAATTGAAGTGAAAATTACCGAATTGAGTATCTTCGAGGAAACAGAGTGACACACACTGCAAATTTTTAGCTATTTCGGGCTGGTATTTTTTATTTTATTTTTGGTTCTCCTTGTTCACTTCGATTCAAGACCTTCCTGAAGCTCCGAGTTCAGTCTTACTTTGTAGTTAGTGTTGGCGATTCTTTCTTTTGAAGGCCGTTACCAGAAGCCATGTTTCTTCTTTGATGGAATAGGTCCCGGACCTAGTAGGACTTGAGGTTGTCTCTCTGTTCCCATAGGGTTCTTGTCTGTAGAGTTCCGATGGCGGCTGTCAACCTGCAGGCGCTTCCTTTCGAGGACCACTTGCGGGGCCCCATACGGATCGACGAGGAGGAGGGTGAGTACGAGAATGGTGCTGACGACGATGCTATGGTCAACGTGGAAGAGGTCCACTTGAATTCTGTGAACGTTGCGGAGTGTTGCGGCGTAAGTGTTGGACGAGGAGTGAATATGGCGTCCCGGACCAGTGAGCTCACTCTCTCTTTCGAAGGCGAGCTCTACGTGTTCCCAGCTGCGACGCCTGAAAAGGTTAAATTTCTTTTTTTGCAACCAATTCGATGTTTTGTTTTGATTTTACTGTCAATCCTTTTTTGGCACAAATGAATAAGAACAACTTGGGTTTATTTTTTACGAACTTTTCCTATTTTCTCTTTTTCCCTTTTAATTCTTGTTGTGGGATTAGTGGTTTATGGAGAATTTATAAATCTTTTAAGAGGGAATTTATTTTTCGTTCACCGAATGGGTTTGGCATTTGGTACTTGTATTTACTGTTTGGATTGAACTTTATGGGAACGAGGTCCCAGCATAAAGAGAAAAAGGTTTCGGGAGTTTATTGGTGCTTAACGGTTATTTTTATATATTAATTTTGTTTGGATTGATTGGCTATGACTTTTATCATTAATTTTTAAAGTTTATAGTACCTTTTTTTGGGTATATTCATTCGTTTTCTTTACTAGTAATTCGAAAAATGTAAGTTCACTGTGCATCGTGTTTTCGAGTGCATCCAGCTGTGTCCTCTGGTTGTGGATTCCGTTGTGAACCGGGTGATTTTTATGGATTTATTTGTTAGAGTGAAGCAAACTATATTGTCCACTCATATTAAATATTTGAAGTTAATAATAGCATTTCAGCATGATTATTTTTTTGGTGAAGAAAATTCATTTCTGGATGACAAATTTGAAACATACCCTTTCCTGAGTTTTCCATCATATTTTTCTGGAAGTTAGATTTATTTTACAGTGCTCATGGTTATGATTGGTACTGCAAATGGTTTCAGTTTAATTGAAGTCTTTATATATGTTCTATTTCATGTTTCCTCCTGTCATCAGAGGGCTGATATCAACTGTCCAAATTTTAGTTGACTATTTAACCAGAATCACTCTTCAAATGTTATACATATTTATTAAAAAAAAAAAAAAAATCTCAACTGGCTTTTCTGGTTTTGGAGTGTGCCTGTTTTGAAGGATGCTTGGGTTTGTTGGATTGTACATAACAGGTACAGGCAGTGCTCTTGCTTCTAGGTGGACCAGATGTACCAACCAGTTTGCCCACAATTGAAGTATCTTGTAATCAAAATAACAGGGTATCATATAATTTGAAATTGCTGAAAGCACTAATCAACCTGTTGCACTTTTTGTGCTAATGCTCATACATTATCCACCAATATTTACAGGGCATGGGTGAGACTCCAAAGCACCCAAATCTTTCACGGCGAATAGCTTCCCTGGTCAGGTTTCGTGAAAAACGGAAAGAGAGATGTTTTGACAAAAAAATTCGCTATACTGTGCGAAAAGAAGTTGCGCAGAGGTAAGATTCATCTATTTTATCATTAGTTTTTATTAATTCCTAAATGTTTTATCATTAATTATGGCTGATTCAGCAGATTCACTAGGTTACAGGGATGAGATAGTACCTCCTGCAGTGGAAGTCAGTAATTGCTCGAGTCCGATCTCTTGTATACCAGTGGTTGTTGCAGATGTTTTCTGAAAGGAAGATGTGGCTAGCGAGGAGGTTTAGAATAGTTTATGAAGAGTATCATGGGGTTCACATATAAAGTATTAAAGCGTATCAAGGCTTATAGTAAAAATTTATTTTGATGATGGGGAGTAAATCCTAGATACATGACTCCACCCGCCAAAATCGAGGCATATAGAAATTATCAGGGGTTTCTTGTGAGGTGTTTGAAGAGGAAGCTATGAGGTTGTTTTCTGCTATTGTAAAAAGATGGTATGGTGATGAAATTACGATTGGAAACAAGAAAAAGAGATGGAAAATTATTGTTAGAAGTATTATGGAGTTGAAGGGATTTTCGCATATATTAATTTTTTATTTTATTTTTTTAATTGTGAAAACAGATTATTTTCACATCTATTAACTGTGATGTTAAGGAAGGTGTTGGCTGGTTGTGTGGGAATTCTACGGAAAGTGGCTGTCTGCTGGTTGGGAAATGAGTGTCAGTGGAAAATATGTTATGGGAGTTGAAGTGTCTCATTGCTTATTTATAGAGTAAGAAACTTGAATGTATCACCAAGAAGATTATTAGAGTGTTCTTGGAAGTCCTTTTATGGACTGGATTGTGGTTAAGGAAGGGGAAGTTATAGGGGATTATTGTGTCAGGTAGGTTCTCCAGCATAGGGGATGGATTAGATGGGATTTTTCTGGGATTTATATTCTAGGGAGGACAGAGCTAGATGAGGTTCGTGGGAGAGTATATTGGAGGGAAAGAAATGCCAAGCTTTTGATGTGACTAAAGTGTCATTATTTCTGAGATCATTTTTTTATTTGATAACAGGGACAATCTTTTTAAGTTTAGATTTTATCAAATGTTTCTTTCTTTTGGGGTATCTTTTGTATACTTCCTGTATATTGGGGCTCTGCTTTTTTATTTTGTCAATATGATGATATTACTTGCACACACATAACAGGTCAAGTACTGCATGCACACAAACGTTGGGTTTGTAAGTGAATTTTTGTGTCTTTTTTAAAGAAAACCAAAATTAAAATTTCTGTTTTTTGGATGCGGGATCATGATCACCAGAAATTTTTTTTTGTATTGTTTCAAACATGCCCTCTTATTATAAATTTAGAAAATAAAAAGTAGCAGACCACGTAACTTTTTACGAAGTTGAAACACCTCTCTAGAAGTATGTGGCTTCTATTTTGTATTTTCTATTATTTTCCACACTATTCGGGGCCTTTTGGCTAAGTATGGTATATGAACGTGAAAAATTAAAATATAGGAGACTGTGCTAACTTGTCAAAGTGGCAAACTGTTGCATTTGAGTAGGGTTGAGCACCGATTCAATTGGAGTTGGTATGCCTTAATTCTGACTCAGACTCCGACCACTGTAGACTCCGCTCCGACAAGTTGGAGTCGAAATCGGAGGGGTCGGATCCACAACCACCCAATCACATATCACAACCACCCAATCACTGAAATCACCCAAAAAAAAACCAAAATGCATATGTAAACTCAGATTAAAACCAACAAATTAAACCCAAAAAAATTGACACAGATCGAGAGGCAGAGGGTGTTGGTTGCTTGGGTTCCATATCCACGTGCTCCGCCGTTTGATCGGCTGCAAAAATATGGTTGGTTGTTCCGACGGTTCTTGATGTCTTGATATCCTAAATGAAACCGCAGATCTTTGAGAGTGAGTGAATCAGTCGGCAAAGGGCAGTTGATTGACTGCCGCACGGCAGGATAAGAGAGAGGTGACGGGCTGAGTTGGGATCTAATGTTTCTAAGAGAATCTGAGTGAGATGAAAATGAGGGTGAGGTCGGGTGGGGGTTGGGTAGAAACATAGTCAGTGTAGTCAAAATGGTGCCGTTTTGCTTCTTTTTTTTGGGGGGGGGGGGGGGTAAGAAGCATAGAAACCGTAGTCAAAACGGCGCCTTTTGACTTAATTTGGGCTGGGCAGCTTTGGTTTTGGGCTTCTAAACCCAGTTTTTCCCCCTGTTTTGGGCTTCTTTTTTTTTCTAAACCCTATTTTTTTAAACCCTAAATTTAATTTTAATCTTAATTTTTGTTTTAGCCCTAAGTTTTTTTATTTATGGTTTTTATAATTGTTAGCATTGATTTTTAGTAAATATTAATTCACTAGTTTCTAATTATATGTTATCATGCTATAGCTTGTTAGAATTGATCATTCTATTTACAGCTCTTATAAGAAAATTTATCACTCAATTTAATTCTTGGTATTGATTATTAACAATTACTATTTAATTCGTCTTGTACTATAGTTTTTAAATAGAATTTATTATACTAGTGTTATTATACATTAGTATTACATTTTATCAACTCGTTATACTTGTACTATACGAGTGTCTAACTTATTCATCTTTTAGACTTATACTATAGTGCTTAATTAGATGTTATTATAATAGTGTCTAACTTATGTCTAACTTAATTATATACTAGACTTAGTATTACTTGTTATTATACTAGTGTTATTATACATTAGTATTATACTTGTACTATACTAGTGTCTAACTTATTCCTATTATAGACTTGTACTATAGTGTTTAATTACATGTTATTAACTTCTTATGTTCATTTTTTGCATATACTAAACTATTATTATTACTTAACTTAGCCCATAATTCTCTTGTATACACCCAGTGTATTTGGTTACGCCTATTGATATTAATAAATTTATACTTATAAAAAAAAATGGTGTCTAACTTAATTATATACTAGCTTTAGTATTACATGTTATTATATTAGTATTACATGGTAGTAGTACTATGATGTTTATTGTTTACATATACTAAACTATTATTATTCAATTTAGTCAATTTATATAAAAAATATATAATTAATATATAGAAAAATATGTATATTTTTCACATGTACAATATTGGCGTCGGAGTCAGATTTTCGGATTTTTGCTCAGCCCTACATTTGAGACCTATGATATCTAAGTATACATGGAAGTTGCCATGTACTTTTGTACATCATTACAAGAGCTGTTGGTGCTAATTATATATGGTCCTGACTCTGTTATTCTACTAGGATGAACCGTAAGAATGGACAGTTTGCATCCTTGAAAGAAAGTTCGACTGCTACAAATTGGGATTCTTCTCCCAGTAATCTTCAAGATGGTACTCCTAGTGCGGAAACTGTGTGAGTTTAAAGTATATTCTGGTTGCTTCTTATTTCAAATTTTGTAATCTCTTTGGTTAGTTAATGGTACTAAGTTGTAAATTTTTCTTGTTTGCGAACATTTTATTTCCAGTTTACGCAGATGTCAACATTGTGGTGTTAGTGAAAATAATACTCCTGCAATGCGTCGTGGGCCAGCTGGACCAAGGACTTTATGTAATGCATGTGGTCTAATGTGGGCAAATAAGGTTTTTAATTATATTTTCTTTTTTAAACTTTTTGTGAAGTTGTAGGATTTCAACATGCTTCCTGTGCATTGAAAATGAGTATATTGGATGGTTGGGCATTTTTAATATCAATGGACTTTGAATTGTTATATGCTTTTCTTAGCAGTTGGTAGTAGGAGTGGATGTCACATTATGAATGATTGGAGGTACCTTTTTTTTTATTTTTATTTTTTATTTTTATTAAATCTTTGCTCTCTGTGCATGTGCGTGTCTCTGTCTATCTCTATTCCTTTATTAGCTTTTTCACCTAAAGCTGTGATAGTTGGTAGCTGCGAGAGTTTATGACGTGGTTATTTTAGGGGAGAGTGTAAACAACTCTCAATCTCTGTACCTTAAAACTGCTAGTTAATGTTGCCTTACTGGTTCTTAAGAGATATTTAGAGTTCTTTTTGTAATAAATAATGTTGGATTTGCTGATTTTACGTTGCATGTGTACTTAGTGTGAGTCTGTTCTATTGCCTGTTTGATTGGAAATCTCACACTGGAACGGGATATATGTATCGAGTTATTTGACATGTGAATGCTATACTTCTACTTTCTATTCTTTTAATTGTTTACACAATTTGTTTGGTACTAAATGTCTGTAGTTTGTTGTCTATGCTTTTTACTCTTCTAGTTGTCTGCAGTGTGCAATTGTGTGTGGGTGTCATAACAGGCCTCAGGCCTCATAGGCAGTAGATTATTAGAAAAAATAGTATGGATTGTTATTATCTGTGGGGCCAGTCCAACACACTTATGGTCTCCGGTCTGAGTGCGGTGACACTGTTTAATTATGATATATTCTGTGTTTGACTTCAGCTTGAGCTTTGCCGTTGCTAATATTACAGATATATTAATTTTGTCCTCAGTGTGATGTGTTAATTTCCTTACTACTCGAATGCACAGGGAACATTGAGGGATCTCAGTAAGGGGGCAAGGAATATTTCCATGGACCATATGGAACCTGTATGTACTATTAGTAAGAGCTGTGACGTTCTTTCTCCTGGATGCATATCATAATAACAAGGTTTCAGGATTTTCCTGTGTGTATTCGAGGTTTACTCCTTGGGGGTCGGTTTGAAGGATCCTTCTTGGCAAGGTTCCACATCATTAAAAATAAAAGATTTTCCTCTTCATTATGAACTTGAAATTGGCTAGAATATTATATTGTTCCTTTTTCTTTTTCATTTTTTGTGAGGACCCCAAAGTGAATTTCTTCATTTGATTGACGACTTTGGGGGAGATATTTTCTCTGGATAATGGAAGGAAGCAAGGCATATCAGTGATAAATCAGTGTTGCATGTGCAAGAAGAACAAACAGTGAACAATGGATCACCCTTTTTTTTTTTTTTTTTTGATAAGTTGAAACAATGGATCACCTTCTATTGCATTGGGAGGTTGCTACGTCATGATGGAAAGGGTAGCGAGGTAGTTGTCAGCATGCATTATTGTGGACCTTGTCCTTCTATTGTGGTGTATCTGGATGGAGAGAAACAACATTGCTTCAAAGATTGTGAAAGTTGGTGGAAGAGATCAAGTCATCATTTCTTATCACCCGGTAGCTGTGGATAGTAATCCAAAATAGTGCAACTTCTTCTATTTCTAATTTTCAATCATTTCTAGTGCCTTTTCCTTTTGCTGGTTTGGCGGATCTCTTGTGACTTCCTGTGTACTGGGGTAACACCCCTTTATTTCTTATTCAATAAAATTATCTTGTTTTGGGGGGCTCCTGTGGGAGGGAAGGGTGGTTGCATAATTATGGTCATATCCATTGAGATAATCTAATATTTATTATGCTAGTCATGTTGCTATTGTTGCCAAGACTGATTCCAAGGCTTGTGATGGGATCTTCAGGAAACCCCAGTTGATGTCAAGCCATCAATTACAGATGGAGACTTCTGTGACAACAAGGATGAGCATGTATTCTATCTTCTCACCTGTTCAAATACTTTGCAAGTGAGTTGAACAAGCTTGGTTCAACCTTCTAAGCCAATTGATGGTGCATGCAGGAAACTCCCGAAGACCTGTTTAAAAAGCCTGAAAACAAAGGATTCAAAAAGCCTCCTGTTAACCCCGATGAGGAAGTATGGATTTTATTCCACTAATTGTGAAACAAAACTAGTGAAATCATTTTGCCTTTGCCTTATCTGATATTGGTATTGACATCAATGAAATATTTTAATAAACTGTTAACTGCACCAGTTTGTTTGTACATGGGCACAATGGTATGAAAATTATACTCTTTTTTTTTATTATTATTAGTATGAAAATTATACTTAAGCAGATAGGTAGGGTAAATGTTATTTCTTTTGTGGATAAGCAGTTTTAGCTGTTGAACTAATGTAACGATAGTGTCTGAAAAGTACCTTGAAAATTGTTATTTGAGCACCCAACTATTAGTATTTTGTATGCGTAGCTGGCTGATAAAAGTAGCTATTTTTCCCACTATTTTTTTTTTATAAGTAAAAAGATATATATTAAAACATAAATAGGGCAAGGCCCGAGTACGCAGGGTGTATACAAAGAGCCTAGCTACAGACTAAGTGCTGCGAAGGGCAGCGTGAAGTTCAGTAAAGGTAGTGTCATTCAGTACAATAGAGGAGGCCCATAAAACTAGAGTGTGATAGAAGAAATCCCTAAGCCCTTCCTGTGAACGCTCCTTATCCTCAAAGCAGCGACTATTCCTTTCGTTCCAGATGCACCACAATACCACATTAGACAAAGTGGCACCATTTTTCTAAATGTCTGCAATTTGCCCCTTTCCCCGAACACCTCTCCAACATGCCAACAGATCAATCACCTTACTAGGCATTACCCATACCAAGCCTAATCTTGTAAAGATGTCATTCCATAAGACCGTAACTACTTCGCAATGTAGAAGTAGATGATCCGCTGTCTCACTGTTGTGTTTGCACATAAAGCACCAATTTGTTAGGTAGAGGCCACGTCTTCTTAGTTTGTCGATAGTCAGGATACTTCCATGGGATGCTAGCCAACCGAAGAAGGCAACTTTTAGAGGAGCCTTAGTCCTCCAAATGCACTTCCAAGGGAATGCAATGGAGGGGTGTGCCGACAGTACCTTGTAGTGGGAACGTACTGAAAATCGCTTGTTCCCCGTTGGCAACCAGAGCAGATGATCTTCTCCATCAGCTTGTAGAGTTGACACTTGTAATGCGCTGTAAAAATCAGCAATGTCTCCCAACTCCCAATCTTGTGCAGTTCGAGTGAATCTTACTGACCAATTGGTGGAATTAGAGAAGTTGTCCATATTGTCAGCAACTATGGCCTCCTTATCGAATGCAATCTTGAAAAGAGAGGGAAAAGTGATATTCAAGGCTACCTCACCACACCAAGTGTCATGCTAGAAGCTAACTTGGTTGCCTCATCCCATTGCCATTCTGCAATTAGTGAGAAAAGCTTCCCAACCATTGCGTATGAATTAGAAGCTAACTTGAGCCCCTCTTGCTACATTGGAACACCAACCTCCCCGCAGGCTCCCGTATTTGCCATAGATTATTTCCCTCCAAAGAGCATCTCTTTCCCTGTGGTATCTCCATAACCATTTACCCAATAGAGCCTTATTAAAGGTTCTCAAGTTGCGGAGCCCCAAACTTCCATTAGCCATAGGTGTGCATACCTTATCCCATTTGATCAAATAGAATTTTTTTACTTCCTCCGAGCTACCCCATAAGAAATCACGAAAGGTCTTCTCCAATCTATGTGCCACACCTGCAGGCAAGGGGAATAGGGAGAGAAAATATGTGGGAAGGTTAGAAAGCATGCTCTTGATAAGAGTGACTCTGCCTCCTTTGGAAGATAGAGTCGCTTCCAACCGCAAGTTTGCGTTCGATTTTCTCTACAACCCCATCCCATATAGTTTTGGATTTGTGAGGAGCCCCCAGAGGGAGACCAAGATACTTCATAGGCAAGGATGACACCTTACAACCCAGAAAACCAGCCAATTCGCTTAGATTATCCACCACACCAACTTGTACGATTTCAGATTTTGCGAGATTGACTTTGAGTCCCGAGACAGCTTCGAAGCATAACAAAAGAGCCCTTAGAGAGCGAATCTGATCAGGGTCCGACTCGCAAAAAATCAAAGTGTCATCAGCAAAGAGAAGATGGGAAACTGAGAGATTACCATGGGTGAAGTCGCTCATTGAGAAGCCCGAGATGAAACCACCCTCCACCATTCCAGTCAACATTCTGCTTAGAACATCCATTATTAAAATGAAGAGAAGAGGGGATAGAGGGTCGCCTTGCCGCAGACCCCGGGAGCTATTGAAGAAACCCTCGGGGGTGCCATTTACCAGGACAAAAAATCTGACTGTAGTGATACAATGTTTTATCCATTGGCACCACTTTTCCCCAAAGCCGTACCTGCCAAGTATGTATAACAAGAAGTCCCAATTTACATGATCGAAGGCTTTTTCCATGTCTAGCTTGCATAAAATACTTGGGTTGCCAGTTTTGACCCTGCTATCCAAGCATTCGTTAGCAATAAGGACAGAGTCAAGAATTTGCCTCCATTTCACAAAGGCGTTTTGGGATTTTGATATAATCTTCCCCATAACTATACTCATCCGCCGGGCTAACACTTTGGAAATGATTTTATAGATCCCACCCACCAAGCTGATGGGGCGAAAGTCCTGCACCTCAACTGACCTTGCCCTTTTTGGAATAAGGGCAATGAAAGAGGCATTGAGACTTTTCTCAAATTTCAAGAAAGAGTGAAATTCGAGGAATACCTTCATAATGTCCTCTTTGACGATGTCCCAACTAGTTTGAAAGAAAGCCATTGTGAAACCGTCGGGACCTGGGGCCTTGTCTTTATCCATCCATTTTAGAACAGTGTGCACCTCCTCCGCTTCGAACCGCCTTTCCAACCACGCTGCACTTGGTGCATCGATAGAGTTGAAAGTGAGTCCATCTACCTTGGGATGCCAAGGGTGTTGCTCTTTAAGAAGCTGTTCATAAAAGTGCACGATGTGTTCTTTGATGGCTATTAGAGATATTCCTCCCTTCGTTGTGTAGGACTTCGATGGCATTGGTTCTTCAATGAGAGTTGGCAACACGATGGAAAAAATTAGTGCACTTATCCCCTTCTTGCAACCAAAGGGCCCGTGATTTTTGTCTCCATGATATCTCCTCCATAAGCGTGATTTTTTCCAATTCAGCTACTACCACCGTCTTTCTTTCCTTTTCGTTCACCGTGAGAGCCCCCGTCACTTCTTTGTCCTCAAGTCTCTGCAATTCCTGAAAAAGGTTTTCTCTTTGATCATTTAGATTCCCAAAAATTTCCTTGTTCCATATCCTCAGATCATTTTTCAAGTTTTTAAGTTTCCCAGCTAAGACAAAGTTGGGGAAGCCCGAAATCTGATAGGAGGACCACCAAGATCTGATTTTGTCCAAAAATTCCTCCGTCTTCAGCCACATATTCTCGAATTTGAAGTATCTCCGCCCCTCGTGAAGACCCCCACAGTCCAGTAGGAGTGGAAAATGATCTGAGCAAAGCTTGGGGAGGCATTTTTGACATAGGATGGGAAAGTGTGTCTCCCAGCAGGGGGAGACAATAAATCTGTCCAGGCGAGACCATGCCCTCCCGTTTGACCAAGTGTAGTCGCCCCCCGCTAGGGGAAGGTCTACCAAATCCAGCTCAAAAACTAAGGTTGTGAAGTTGAATGACCCCGAAGTAGAGACCCCCGACCGTTCACTCGAGAACCGAGTGGTATTGAAGTCACCTCCAATACACCAAGGACCCTCCCACCAGTTGCACAAACCAGTAATCTCGTCCCATAGAAACTTCCTGCTAATGTCATTGTTAGGACCATACACGCCTGCAAAGCCCCATACAAACCCGTCCTCCAGTGACATAAAAGAACCTGCAACCACGAACTCGCCAATGTATTCATCCACCAAATCAACTACTCTCTTGTCCCACATCACTATAATACCCCCTGATGCACCCTTGGAAGGTAAGCTAGTCCATCCCGCATAAACGCAATTCCATAAGTTTCTAATAATTGACCTGTCCACAAACTTCAATTTTGTTTCCTGTAAACAAACGATATCAGCCTTCCAATCCCAGATTAAATTCTTCACTCTAAGGCGTTTGTTCGGGTTATTTAAACCCCGAACATTCCATGTGAGGATCTTGGGCTTCATGGATCCCCTAGATTCACCCTATCGACAGTCTTCTCCCTACTAGTGCTTCCTTCCCGAGAGCCATAATTTACGGAGCATGAGAGTCTTTTTAGTTCCCTTTCTCTTTTGGTGGCTGAACTGTTAAAGTGTGACTGCTCTGCTGCGATAGCTATGAAAAGAGCTGTTAGTTGATCCTCGAAACCGACACAAGAGATCCCTGCACAATGCCGAATATCTTCTACCTTCATCAACACCTAATCTGACTGTGGGTCAGACCACGGCAGTGCTGGAGGAAGAGAAGAAATGAGGCTAAGGTCGTCCCCTTCATTTCCCATTACCATGATAGGCACTATATGACCTGACCCACAATCACCCTCCTCTTCTTCCTCCTCTTTAGAGCTTAGAACTTCCTCTTCTTCAACAGTGCAGAGGACCCTTAAAGGGAAAATAGTGGTTTCGGTGAAAGGGTGGCCTGTGCAGATCACTGGAAGGGAGTGGGCTTCATCCCGTGCGTGCAGGTGGCCTCCCAGGGACACCAGTGGGCCGCTCGGCCCTGTCTGTGATGGACTCAATCCATCGGAGGCCTGGGAAACAATGCTTGTGCATTGTTCCTGGACACTTTTCCCACTATTAATCCTAGTAAAGATGCTTGTGCATTGTTGATGGAATTGCTTAGGTCTAATGTCATGTATAACCTTAAATTATAAGGAGTAGTGCTATTTGAAGGTCTTTACACCATACATCATCCACATGACATAATTTGATTTGTAGAATTCAAATTTTAAAATTTATATTCCAAATCAAATTATGCCATATGGATAGTATGTGGTGTAGAGCCCCTTCAAATAGAAATATTCTATTATAAATATTCGTTGAGCCCAGACCCACCCACACACACTAATACTATAAAGAATATCTTTTCCTTATGTGTCTTTTAATTATGTTCAAATGACATAGATTTAATTGAATCTGTTTGTATCTAGGTAAGATGGGAGCATGGATCAGAAGAAGGGAAAGAGTTTTAATTAAGAAACAAATCCGGGGCCGGCCTATTCATTGTGAAGACCTCCCTTCTACTAAACCAAATTTCTGCAACAACTGCAAAACTCAAGAATGAAAACTACCACACACGCACGCCTTTTACAACCACACCCTCATGCTTTTGGTTTTTTGAGAAAATTTGGTTTAATTGAAGGGAGGTCTTGATACATTGTGTGCCCATCCCTTTCATACATTAAGTCAGTTGCTCATAAGAATAATGAAAAAGACCCGATTTCTGATATCCAATGGTGACGTATCTTGTTAGAACATCTAAGATTCTCTTTTTACTTCGAAATTTTATGGAAAAATGCTTATGTTGGAAAATTTTATTGTAACATCCTAAGGAAGGCCTAGGTCCTATCTAGAGCCCCGTGAAATTCATTATAAAGGGCAGAACTTCATCTTCCCAATCAATGTAGGATCCTATACACCACCTTCTTGTACTCAATTTGAAGAATTACATTGTTTAGCCTATAAGAAGACCTCTGGCTTAATCTTCTTTCTCATCTCTTCGGATTTTTTTAAACCCTAATATTTATTTTATTGGTTTCCATGGTGACTTTAAATACTATGTGGAACAGGGTTTGCATGGAACTGCTGAAGATCTTTCAGATACTCTTCCCGATGGGATTGTTCATTCCTCAGTCAATGATGATGAGCAGGTATAATAGCTGTAGTACTCTCGGCTAATTATAAAATTCTAGTAATTTCTTGATCATAAAAGCATGTCAATGGATTCGTTTGAGTTTAACAAATTCCTCTTTTTTTTTTTCTTTTTTTTTTTTTTTTTAACTCTGTTTGGATTTAGAATTAGGTGCGTGTTGGGAAAGAATGGGAATGAAAGTGGTTGGAAGAGAGTTGGTTAGGGTCTTCACAATGGAATTTGGATACCCTGTACATACACTATATCAAGTGTAAAAAATGCCATTCCCAATCCAATGTTTACATTTGATTTAATAATTTATCACTATCAGGAAGATGAGACTGAACTCAATTCCGAGCACTTCTGGTGGCAAAGAATAAAAAATGTGGGTCTGGCGGAAAGTTTCACTCTCCCAAATGTCTTCATTTTCACTGCGATGCACTTCCCATATAATTTTTTTTAACTTCTCTTCCTTTTACTTCTCATCACTTCTCTCAAACCTATGCATATATTTTAAGGCTCCATTTCTGCCGTTCTTCAGTTCCATATTTGTCAAGTGCCCAAAATTTATTTAGCTCTCCTTTGCAATTTGCATAGTAATGTACATATTTTTGTGTTTATGCATATTGATTTGTTAACTCTATAATTTTCAAATGTAATCTGGTGATAATAGTTGTTTGAAGAGAGATTCTGGATGTATATTTTTTCATGAAGTTCTGGTGTCTGCAGGGTCCTTTGTTTGAGCTTGCTAATCCTTCAGATACAGAAATAGATCTACCCGATAACTTTGATTAGAAGGTACTGGTTCCTAATCTTATATTCGATTGCTAAAAATCAGTTTTGTCTTTTTCATAACCAGTTTGGCTTATATCAATTTGATTTATATCATGTTTTCATGCTTGATACAGGTCAACATTTGATGATGCTTGTAAAGTAGGGGTATTTAGGGATTTCATAGTTGCTATAAATTACAAACAATCGTGGAGGTGAACACCTGGTGCAATGATCATCTTGTAAATGGAGGATTGCACTGCAGATTTCAGATGACATTAGATTCTTGGCCGATAGTTGATGTTGTTGATACAAGTGGTTAGGAGAAACACTTTTACTTGTATGTGATTTATTTATTAGGGCTGTTCTGATTGCTTAATATTTTTGTCATTTTTCCATTTTTGTCTCATGTAAAAAGTGTCGATTGATTGTGGTTTTTGGATTGATCATGAATGGTCACGGTACCTTGATGTGAAGTGTATTTCTTTCTGTCTTCTTACAGAGGGTATACTTGCTCAGGATGAATTCCAATTTGATATTTGGTTGGCAAAGGATATTTTCTTGTACATCTGTTAAGAGGGAAAACCAATTTAAAAGTTAAAAAGTGAAATCGATGCAAGTTAAACAAGTAGGTAAACATGGGATATTTATGCTGTTACATGATAGTTGTAATGTTTTTGCATGATCAGTTTGGTTTGTTCATCATCTCTCATTGTGTGAACTCTTGTTTCCAACCAACCTTGTCGCTATATGTTTTAAGATATAACTGTTTACTTTTGCCACCACTATCATTGAAAAAAATAGCAGTTTTGTCATTTTGTTGCTAAAATTTACATAGCTTTCATGTCTATATCTTATATGCTGATATGATTTGAAGACATTTTGATTGCTAAATCATCATTAAACTTCCCTTTTCTCCATATTTTGCTTATGTTACCGGATTGGGTTCTTAACCGGATTGAGGGAGCATATGTCAGATTTTGGCTTGGTAGTTGGAAATGTTTCCAGAAGTTTGAAATAGGCTGTTCTTTTACTTCATTACCTGGGTTAGTTTTCCCAAATTGCACTTGGTTAATGACTCATAATAGCAACACAAGGATTTTTACTGCTTAGGATCTGTTTGGAAATATGACTGTTGTCAGACTACTTCATACTACTATTTACAGATCATTTGAGGTGCTATTCAAAATCCATTTCACAGCTTTAAAGTGTAATGACTAATGAGGGACATATCTTGCAGTCAAACTAGTACTTATGTTTGTTAAATCTCTGCGAAGCATCCACTTTAAAGTAGCATTCGGCCGACAAGGGCTTAGTTTTTCACTGCTAGCATAACCAGGATATGGTGTTTTCTGGTGGATAAAGAGTACGGCCGCAGTGTTGTTTACTCCTTTTATTTCCGTTTTAATAATTTGCGTCACACGAGATTACCAAACACAGAGAGAGAGAGGTGCAGTTGCACAAGTGAATGTTAAAAAGATGAGGGGGCTAATCACTTATAAATAAATAAATAAATAAAGAAGATTATGGGTAAATCAAAAACTGCCAGAGGCATTTCCAATAGAAAATATACGACTATACAATATATCAACCTTCATTACATTACCCCCAAAGTCCCACAATTAACACCCAATTCCACAACACCCCACACCCCCCCCCCCCCCCCCCCCCTTTCTTCCTTCCTTCCTTCCTTTTCATGGCAGCATTTGACATAATCTGTATTATCTACAAGGTTATCTTGATGCCTCCCATTATGATTCTCAACCGAATCCAAACCCCTCATTGCCTTCATGAATTGCAAGTAATAGCCTTTCCTCCAAGTTTTGTTTTGAAGGATATTCCGGTAGATCCAACTGGTTGAAACTGCATGAATCAAGAATTTTGAACCAATTAAACAATGCTACTACTCACAATAAACCAAGTACGTAAATAAATTACATCAAGACAATTAGGAATATTTTTTTTTTTTTAAATTACCAAGTATGAGCAGAAGGCAAGTGATCCGGGCTGCCATAAGCCTTGTGTATCTGAAACTTTTGTGAGCCTGAAATTCCTTGAAGTTCACGGAACCCTTCCAAAGGCACCTGGTAAAAAATTGGAAAGATGAGTGGAGTGCTCAAAGCCTCAAAACCATTACCATATTAACTTAAAAGGCAGTGTACCAAACAGGTAAGCTCAAACGTACACATTTTCCCAAATGTATCCACACAAAAATGAGGAGCATACATAAAACGCATCATTCGGTACAATCAAGGTACAAGCAAATGAAGTCTGTCCCTATTGTGGATCAATAAGATATGCATTGGATGAGAAGAGAGCTTTATAAGACCAAAAAGTTTTTATCGGTAAACAAAATTTTTATTGATAAAAAATTTAAGACCAGAAAGATTAGATATACACAGAAATTTGAACCACCTAGGTCATGGGAATAAACGAAATTAAGAATAAATGATTACATGGTTAAAGGATAACGTTTCTACTTACCCAAAAAAATGACAGTTTCTCAACGTGTATTAGGGACTTCAGATTATATCCCACCGATACAAGGATGGGAAATCTTGCCCCGTTTGGATTTAGAAAATATCTCATCTTATCTCATCATTACAACTTTTCCAAATTCCCACACAAAATATAATAAACAATTCAACTTTTTCAAATCCGAAAACAATAATAATATTAAAAAATAATATTCTAACAATATTTTATTCAACTTTCATATTTCATCTAAAACCTATCTCATCTCTGTATCCAAACCAGGCTAAAAGAGGGATCCCATACCCAGTCCCCTCCACCTGGTTGCGTAGCTCAGTCATTAAACCCAAAAAACAACTGTAAGTAGTGCAATCAAAGTACACTGCAATCAGTCCAACTTGATGCATAACATTTCTAAATAAGAAAGTACATTGTGACAAAGCTGATACTTTCGTGGACCCAACATTCAAACTTACAAATAGGATCACTTGATGATTAAACATGAATATGAAGTAACTTGTAGATTTATGCAATTATATGATAACATGTACGGGACCAACTGCTGAATAAAACGCCAACACACAAACAGGCTAATCCATGTGTATATTCAGACCAAGATGGTGTGTTCTGAAATAAAGAGTTCTGTTATTTGCATATGAAAATAAATAGTTATGTTATTTAGAAATCTCCCAGAAACTAAGTTCAAAAAATATTGAGGAAAAATACCTTAGAGGTGCCAGTCACAAACTGCAAAAGACGAGCCTTATCCTCCTTGCTGAAACCCTGAACAACTTCCCAAAACCACTGAATAACAGGAGATGCAGGACTGTACCCAGAATACTCAGTATTCACCCTCATATCATCCACTGAAAGACAGGTACAAAAACATTCTGTCAGAGGTGAATTATTTTGTACTTGTTACAGTCTTTTATGGGGGAGAATGACGGAATGCCTCTCTATAAGGAGACAAGGTGAATAAACTATTTTGAAGGAAACTTACAATCAATATCAGGAAGCCCACTAATCAGTAATTCAAGTTCCTTGTCATTGAAGATAGAAATTAATTCCCTGCAAATTAATTCATTGAATCCTTCCAAAAAGGCATTTATTTGAGGACGAATGGCAGTTGTCAACCGGTGCTTAGCAACTAGATCAACATACTGGTGTTTATTCTCCCCGGTAACCTTAATATTCCGTCCACCAGGAATGAGCTCATAGTCGGTCACCTGCATTAGATCCACGACATGTAAATATAAACACTAACATCTTTACCCAGAGAAAATGAAGTTCTTAAAGGAGTATGGAAAAATCATTACTTCTGTCCTCTCATACAATATCAGCTTCTCCTCATCAGCATCAATGCTAAACGTAAGATCCAGAACATCACTTATATCATTCTGCAAAGGCAAGCAAGAAACAAAGTAAAACAAATTGTCACTTACCAAACATGGAGGGAAACTCTGCACGCGTGCTCTCTCTCACACACACACACACGGTTGCATGTAGCCTACCTCAAGCATCCATTTAAGGTTTTTAAAGTAATCTGGATCAATGGCTTCAATGTCTTGATAAGTAACTTTTACCCCCAATATATGCTTGTAGAATGAACGAGTGAAATGAACATCCAAGAGTTGCCCATCAAGAAGGGCTTTCCCAACCTGAAAAGATGAGGAATAAGTAGGAAACATACAAACAATTCTCAATGGGATAAGAGCAACTTTAAAACATTCGTTTTTCACAAGTAATAGAGCAACTTTAAAACATACTTACCACTCGCCCAACAAATTTGAAATATGACAGATGTTCTGTTTGATACACAGAGTTAGGGTTTGGCTGAAATGTCGAGTCATTACCCACAGTTGTAAAAAGTAGTGCCCCCTTATCAAAGATAACCCTGGATAGCAATTGATACCACTCCCTTGTAAGTCCACCTGCATCAATACCTTCCTCTCCTTGAAAGTGAACTGTCAACCTCCCTTTCAAATCTAGAGTGGATCTCATACGCAGCTGGTTATATGAATCTTCAAGAATGTAAGCTCTTCTTACAGAAATTCTTAAAGGACTGCGACGATGGTCATGTTGATGCTTTATTTTTGATCTGAAGTGAGCACGCTTATTGTCAAAGTCAATAAATCTAGGAACCTTTAGCATGAGGGAGAAGGACTTCTCAAGCAACCCAGGGTTTTGCCTGATGAAAGCATTTAGCAGCTTCCTATGCTTCTCCGAGAACTTCACAAAAGCAAGGTGTTTTTCATCAACTTTCAAAGTATTCACCGAGGTTTTCTGCTGGCCAGCATAAGTGGTGGCATCTTCGACCTCTGAAACTAAAGCAATACTAAATTCATCATTAGACCCTGGCTGCATAGGATGTAATTTCTCACACACCACAAAGAAAGATTCTATATATGGCAAGATGTTCTGAGAGCCTGGAGGGAGTGGAGTCACTGCACCAGAGGGTTTAGAGGCTGACATTTTAGATGAAGTCAACAAATCAGGTGCCGAGTCTGAATAAGTCTCTATTTTGCTTATGCAAGTGCTCAGATCCAGCCACAGAGGCTCCAAAGCTGCATTTATGTCTCGCACCTGAGAAAGAGCGGCTGTATATTCCTTTTCAGGAATAATTTGTAGATCATTCTCTTTCTCACTCATTGAAGCAACAAGAGAGCTTAATGCCTGCAGAACCCTTAATATTGCAGCTCCACCAGAGGATGTTGTGCTGAGGAGTGCTTCCACAGCTTCACCAAACATGTGTAACTCATCTACAGCAGATGAAGTCAAGTTTTGAATGGCCCCAGTAAGCTCAGTAGCAAACAGATGACAATGAGTTGGAGCATTTGCCACCAACTTCTTCATTACCTCCGCCACTAGAGTATATGCATTGTCTGACAGTCTGGGTGTATCATGTAATTTGTTAAGCCAAATGTACAAGGTCAAAATCACATCCACTCTCAATGAAGAATTCAAACCAAATGTCTAATGCAGGCTGTCACAATGAATTAATAGAATCTACAGTACGGGCATCAGAGAATTATTTGTTGATTATGCATTGATTGTTGGATGAATAAGCAAGGAACATGACCACTATAAAAGTCTGGACACAGAATGAGTGATGTGTGAACCAAACAAAATACGTAACAGAAGCTTTCCAACAAAAATGTAATTGCCCAAACATATAGATGAATGTATGGAACTGGAAACAGAATGGACAATACTAAAAAATGAATAGAAATCCAACAATCAAGCTTTTGGTATTCAAAGGTATAACAATTCATACGATATAATACCACAAAAAATGAAATTTAATAGGCCAAAAGCAGCATCATACCCCTCTCGTGCAAGCAATGAGCATAGAAGTCGGAGTTCTGCTTGTGGTAGGTTAAGCAATACAGCTTGCGGATCAAATTCCTTGCACACACCAGTGGTGCTGAGCTTGGAGATATCAGTGTCCTTGGACGATGCTGCAACATCTGAAGAAATTTGACCAGATTCTCTACTTATTCCAACATCTGATGTTACACTTTCTGGACCAGATGGTTGCTCAGATGCAGATGCCCGAGATTTGTCAGATACTGATTTACTTTCAGCATTATTAATGATGACCTCCAATAAGTTAAGAAGCTGAAAAAGAACCAGACGGTAAAGCCTAATGAACACATCTAAATTAACAATTGTAAGAAAACCAAATAAAACTTCATGCAAAACATCACCTGTTCAAGATGGGCTATACTCCTCAAATAAAGGGGTTGATTTAAGAGGTTCAAAAGCAACGAAATGGATATATATCCTTTCCCATGATCACTCCTATCCATTCCATCATCTTCAACAACCATCACAGCTTTACCCCGTGCCCGATCAGTATTTTGTGTCTCCAGAACAGCAGGTCGAGGCAACCTAAACTGAAGCAAAATCTTTGCCACTGATGGGTGATTACGAGCCAAATAAGTAAGAGTTTCAAGAATACGCCGAGACACCAAGGGAGGAACACCTATAAGAACAAAAAGGTTCATAAGAAGCTAATGGCAAGTTGCATGCTACTGCCACATGTCAAAACCACTAAAAACATTAGAAATTTTTTTATTTATTTTTAATGCATAAATCCCTGATACTACAGAAAAGAAGTCTTTTGAACATCAGCAAAAATATATCAAGCATACAAACCAGAAAAAAAAAAATGAAAATACAAAAGAAATTTAATTTCTTTCATGCTTCTTTCCTGTCTATTTGAATGATAAACAAAGATTTAAACTCTCTCATGGCAAAACTCAAACTGGGAAATAAACTTGGATAAAACATCAGATATAACACCCTATTCAACACTGGGTGACCAGGGCAACCTTTGAGGCACCAGGAGCTCTTATCACATATATCTCCTCAACAGAAAATCCAAGACCATGTTCCACCCATTCTTGAAAACAGCTCGACTCTAGTAATTACAGGAAGGGCAACCAAAACTTGCCCATCAAAGGAGTAGATTAAATAAGGGGTCTTACCATCAAAAGACTGAGGACGTGAATACATCACATTACTCTGACAAGCATAAAGCCGATAAGAAGGCTCACCAGCACTCAAGTTGTTAACATGCTTTCTTGTATCAAGCATTAACATGTCCATGAGAATCTTCACCATAGAACTTCTGGTTTCATGATGAGCACATAAATTCAGAAGCAGCCTCTGCAGCTGACCTTTGTACAGTGGCTGCAATATTTATGTCCATAAATGCATAGTTCATAAAGAATAGACATATAGGACATATCTAAATACCTATAAAAAAAAAAGGGCATATCTAAATAACCAAGATTATACCTGCACTACACGAAGCAACCTAATCATGGCATGCAGAGCATCTGTATCAACTAAAGGAGCTCCATCGGCTTCAACTAGCTTAGCTCCCATTGACCTACGGGCAATGCTTCCCCCGGCTCTTTCCAGGCTGGACCCTATACCATCACCTCTTCTTGGAGTTTCACCTCTGCGATTCCTAGAGTACATACCAAAAAGGGTGCGACTGTAACGGTGTGCAAATCTTTCACGCAACCTGTTTGCCTCCGTAACAAGAGCTGGCGTCAGATTTGCAAGGATAGCATCAGATGAAGTTAAGAGAACCTGATGATAAAACAGACAAAAAATTGAAGAGGCTCATTTCAATTCTACATTTGGTTTTACGAGTAATGAATAAAGGACACTCCAAAAACCAATGTACCTCTTCTCGCAAATCTGAAGGAAAAGTTGCAATTATTGAGACCGTGTCCATTTCAACAGGTTGACCTTCCAGTTCCTGAGATTGATGTAGCCTTTGTGCTTGCTGCTGTGCCAGAACTTCTGCTCGTATGTCAGGGGGAAGGGCTGCAAGAAATTCTGGATCAATATCTCCGGAATTTTGTGGTTCAGCATTTGAGGGCGGAGCTGCTTGACCCTGTTGAGCTGAAAGAACCTCAGCACGCAGCTCCTCTGGAAGAGCATCCAGGAATGCAGGATCAATTGCTCCAGGACCAGCATCACGGTTGAGTTGCTGCTCTGCTGCCGGACCAGCCTGATCCGCTTCTAGGCTGGAACCTTCTGAAACTTCAGTCACACTATGAAGGGACACATCTCTTCCATCAACAGGTGTAGAATTCACAAAAGAGACATTTGTCCTTCTAGAGCGAGCTGCCTGTTGATCACCCAAGGGCATTCTATCTGCAGAAGCTTGCCTTTCTCCACCATCATCATGGCCATCGGCACTTCCAATTTCGACATCAAGGCTTCGAAGGCTCTCACCCAAGGTCGCCCCACTTCCACTGCTTGCTTGGCTCACAGCTTCAACATCCCGTACAGCTGCATCATTGTGTTCAAACTGCATTTCAACAGATTGCAATTGCGAGCTGGCTGCATCAGTTCCATGTAGAGGTTCACTTGCGGCAGGCCTCAGATCAGCATTGCCAGAGCTATCAATTTCAACAGTTGAAGGTGGCATGCTACTAGTTTCATTGTTTTCAAAAGAAAAGTTGGTCCTTGCACCTGCTTCTGTTTCTTGCAACTGGCAAACTTCATCTTTGTTTTTAGGATCCTGTGCCATTGTGTTCTGGTCAGAAGGCTGCTCAAGGGCTGGTCGTCTCAATTGGGAAACTAGCAGCTCTTCAAGGCCATGTGGCACTAAACCTGCATTTGATCCACCACTTGGCTGGTTATCATCCACCCACAAGTTCAAACGGTGTCCATGGCGCCCATCCCTCAGGGAACGGAAAATAGAATCCAAGCGTGACGAGGTGCTCTCCAAGTTCCTATCTGCAAAGACCATGTCACGTGCATTCTCTGCAGCAATGTGTTCCAGTATCAGAGACCAAGAATGCCAAATATTAAACCTAGAGGAAACAATTAAGCTAAAATACAGGTAACAACAGAAACTGTAGTAAGAATTCAATTATTTCAAGGTCTAAAAACCATCCCTAGAAGAAGCTTACCAGATTGCCGAGGAGCAGCTGAGTGCACAGATGAAGAAGGTGCCAGTAGAAGAGGATGCCTTGACGGGGTAACACTGTCACCACTTCTGCCCAAAAGACTGTAGATGGATGTAGTACGCCCTTCGCGTCTAGAACCAAAAACTTCAACTGGCATCACATGGAGAGCTTCATTGGAAAAACTATTGTCTCTACCAAAAGCCTCAATATGGTCTAAAACATTTATTCCATTTATGCCCTCCTCCAGCCTCAGTATTACTCCATCCTCATCATCCTCGTCATCCTCTTCTTCCTCCATTATTTCTTCATCAAAATCATCATCATCAATTTCATGATCATCTTGATCTGTGTCAGGATGGGGAAGATGGTGGACTTCATCTTCTTCCAGATCATTATGTTCCTCCTCATCCTCATCTTCATCTTCATCCACTTCATCCCCATCATCCCCAGACATCTCCTCATCATCATCTTCATCAATATTTTCTTGTCCACGACGGATTTCAAATTGTATTCCCACCGTATCAATTCCATTTTCAAGACCCCTCACATCATCAGAGGTTTCATGCATATAGTCATCCCCATTAGCAGGACCAAAACCTCCATCAAGATCTTGATCGTGTTCCATGTCATCTGTAACAGCCTCAGAGCCACCGTAAGGTTGGACAGCATTATACGACCCAATGTTGTCAGCTGGCACAGAATCAGGATTGAACTGAGCTGCAGCTTCCACAGACTGAGATACATCACCACTATTATCCATTCTTGCAGATTCAGTAAGATCGGGAGTTTTTGTTGAATTATCATCCTTCTCTATGTTGGAATCAGCAGAATGGATATATTCCTTTGTTACCAACTCCAGAGCTTTAATTAGACCAGTAACAACTTTAGGTGAGTCAGCATGGTCCAGATCCAAAACTTGAAGAGTTTGAGTCAATGACCTAACCAGACCAACATCTATGAAAGTGGCAGAAGCTTCTGCTAAAATGTATGAACCAGTAGGTGAACGAGCACCTAGTACATCATTAAGCAGATCGACAAAAGCTGGTATATTGTTTCCTGGCGGGCTAAAACCATTGCACGAATTAACAAAGTCATTGAATATATAATTGCTCTCTGTTAGAACTCTCCTTCTTGCTTCAGTGGAACGGACACAAGATGCCACCAAAAACTGGCTAGCCCTGGTTGCTAGTTTATGCCTCCAGTCACCATCTATTTTCTTGTCCTTTTTTAAACTCCGAGAATATGGAAGAAACTTGTGAAGAATGTGATGGAATATTCCACCAGCATACACACCAGCAGGACCTTTTTGTTGAGGACAACGGCAACTACTAACTTCAGCATCCTTCCGAAGCAAAATGTGAACAGATGAAGCATACATCAGCATAATCTCCGTCAAAAGCTTTAATATGAATACAATTTTTGCAAGTGACGCAGAAGCTTCATCCCCATTGGCTTGATTATTCTCTTCAGGCATAGTGGCAACGGCTTTTCCTTTCTCCTTAATAGCTGCAGCATCAATGTCCATGTCAGTTGACGATGGATCAAGGACATCTGAAACCACATCATCTTTCAGGGGAGGAACAAAAGTACAGACAGAATCTAAAAGAAGCTCAATCACGTTTATAAAGCTCTGTGGAGATTTTCTATGAACTTTGACACTCTTTAAATTTGTATCATTAAGTTTTCCATGCCCATTCCCAGAAGCAACTGGATTCACATTACTTGAAGCAACTTTCCCATCAGCAGTTTGTTGTTTATCTTTCTCCAGTGATTTCTCCTTCTCCTTCTCCTTCTCTTTGTACTTGTCTTTGTCATGATCTTTCAGCAAGACAATATAGTGCCTTTCACCGACCATCTCAACTTGGCAAACAGACTGAGCAGCCTGCATAAAGACCACTGGATCCCGTGAAATGACGGAATTTAAATTTGACAGGAAGTTACGTGCAGGGATCCTTCCATTCGTATGTCTATTGGTGGCAGCCACAAAGCTGTGCCTTATCTCAGATTCCATTGCTTGCTGTAGGGTTTGCGGATCTTCAAGAATATGACGGATGATATTAGCAGCCACATTATCAAACCCAGGAAAGAGGCTAATTGTTGGCAAAGAAAGCAGTAAACTCAGTCCCCCAGCATCAAGAAAACTAATAGCAACAGAATGAGTTCTAGTGAGAGTAGAGCACAGTTGGAGAACAGCATGCATTGTCTCAGCGGGAAGCTGGTTCCTGATACAACTGCAAGCAATCTCAATAAGTCTCTTCTGCTCATTTATATCAGTATGCTTCGGAACTAATCCCAATGCGGACCGCAACCTGGTTTGCTTATCCTCATCAATGGTGAGAGATGTTTGGTGGTTATTAGCAGTGTCCTGCTTCAACTGCTCCACAATTTCAGAGTTCAATTTTTTATTCACCTGCAACAGCCGATCAACAGCAAGAAAAGCAGTTGTCACCCACATAGGAACCTGGCATTTCTCCATTCCAACTGATCCAGAACACCATTGCAAAAGTAGATCTGCAGCAACTGCAACCAGACCATTCATTGTGGCAAGTTCTCGTGACACTTCATCTTCATGAAAAAGTAGAGCAAGAACATGAAAAAGACTAGATACCATGGCAGCATTTTCGCTTTCAGAAATCAAAGTACAATCCTTCAGCCGATCAACAAGAAAGGAGATGACATTTGACCTATATTGTCCATCATTTTGGGAGCATATCATCATGAGCAGGTCTCGAACTGGAAAAACAATAGATTCCTTCGTCTGCAGGAGCCGAGTACATGTAGATAACAACTCCTCAACAGGAGGAAGTTGCACCATCTCTTCTTCAAGCTGTTGAGTATCTTCATTTGTGCTCACTTCCTTTGTGTCTGATGCAGCATTCCCAAGGGACATGGCAAGTGCACGAGCAAGTTCGTCATCTTCTTGAGCATCCTCTGGATGGGAGAACAACCACTCCATTGCCAATTCCACACTATTTGACCCAACTCGCCTGAGAGCTTCCTCCGCACGAGACCTGGAAAAACCCATCTCTACAATTGTTGAAATATCAGTCTCATTAGGAGGAGGTCCAGTTAAGCGAGCACCAGTGTTGCTACTGACGTTTTTCACTTCAATCCCAGAATAGACATGCCTAATTATAGAAATTACCAAAGTAATTAAATCATTACTGCAATCAACAAAGTAGGGGTGAGTCCAAACAGGAAGCACTGCCTTCAGCACCATGGACTGGAGAACCTTCACAAAAATCTCAGCATCCCGTGGAAAGGGAACATTGCTATTTGTTAGAGGTTGGGCAAGCAAGTGTTTTGTAAACGGGGTTAATATAAAAGATGAGGTCACCAAGTGGTCCATGAGTTTCCCATAGCTAGATAGAGGACCATAAATCCATGAATTATCAGTAACTCCCTTTTCATCCTGCTTTAAGATCCCATCATCAGTTTCCATGGGAGATGCGGGAGTGCGGTTCACAGCAAACAGCAATTGACTGGTAGCTTCAAATGTTGTCAAAACTGATTGAATTACACCATGTCCATACAAGCAATTCAGTAAAACAGGATTACAGGAATCTGGCCTGTCCAGTAGAAAGCCATCAATGAAATCGATAACCTTTCCAAAGTATCGGCACTTTGTTGATATGGATGCCTCGGTTCCAGAAGGATTAACATGACCCCCAAAATTCATGTGATCCAGAGCAATAGATGCAACAGTAGAAGCCACTGATTTTGATGAAGGAGAAACATTCAAAATATCATCCCGTCGACGAGAGGGAAGCAACATTACCTTCCCCAACTCTTGAAACAAATGGGTAATGTGAAAAGAAAGAGACCTCATCATGTCGCAGCAAGAAGTATGGTAGGATCTCTGCTTACTAACATCTCCAGCAGCATCTGAAGAAGCAGAATGATGGACTTGATTACCAGCTCCAAATCGCAAGTTTGAAGAACTATTGGCACGTCTTTGTTGGGAACTAGAGGCACGACCAAGATCACGGTATGTGTTTAAAATGTCAAAAAACTGGGATTCAATACTCCACCCCGATGTCCTCCTCCTCAATAATGGATCGAGGAACTGCCTGAAAGAGTTGAATCTTTGGTCTTGAGTTTCATTTGTAACCAATTCAGACTGTTGTGAGTCAGATGTAGAAGCAGCACCATCATCCTCCACTTCAGGCTTGGCATCTTCAAGAAGAGAAATATGCCACAGAACTTCTCGATGGACCCTCCCAATATCTTCCAGAACATCCTTGCTACCATGTCCAAATTCTGCAAGCAACGCACTCGCCCAACGGTTGTCTTTTGAGGCAGCAAGAAATAGAAGGAACTCCACAAGAAAAAGTGCAGAAAAGATTCTATCATCCTGTGGCATATTTGGATCTGGCAAAAAGGTCCCTGAAACGACTACAAATCCAGTCAAAGCTATTTTTAGATGGTCTCTGAGAGAGGAACAGAAAGCATGTGCCAGTGGAGTAGAGTGATTCTGAGTAAAACCCTTGAAAACCATGGTGCTATGCAAAGCAATAGACATTGCATCAGATGACTGTGCAATACTAGGCCGTAAAAGAAGCATCATTAAGGCTTCAATTCCTGACTTCTCCACAAATAGCCGACATGTTTCAGAGTTTTCCATAGTCCTGTGAACCAGTACCATCAAATGAAAGATGCAAAGTTGAATGAACTGCTCATCGTTGATCCCTCCTGAAGCCGAATCAACTGCACCAACCAAACAGCAATGGCTTTCGTTGCCTTTGTCTTCAGAATCCATATCCATTGAAGTGCTCTCATTCAATTTCCCAGATGATCCTGAGCAGCTACTGTCCCCAAAAGAAGCAACTTTGTTAACAATTTCTATGATTGTATCAACACCAGTGCTTCTCAAAGAAGATACATGGCGCAAAAGCTCTTCCACTGCATTTGCCAAAGGAACAATAGCATCATTCATTGGTGTAACATATTTCTTACTGCTGAAAATGTCAACAAGGAACCGTAATGCTGAAGTTTCTTTCACTGCCTCTAAGCCTTTTTCATTAAGACAAATGGCACCAAGACCATTAGGAACACATGTAAGAGCCTTTGATGAAGGACGTATACCAGCTGCTATCGATGATAAAAAAGCAGCTGGAAGACCCATTTCAAACAAAACAGGAAAACAAGTTGGGTCTTTGTGGATCATCTCGCTCATAACAGTCACTGCTGAGTGATAAATATCACCCCCAAATTTATCTATATTGCCAAATATCAACGTAAGAGTAGCAGGTAAAGAACTATCATGGGAATGTTGGGATCTGGTAGTGTTAGTAGGAGCATATGTAGCAGATCCAAGCGCCTTCAGTGAAACCTTAATGAGCCTCTTCTGGGAGTACAGCTGATCATCACCGTTTCTGGAGCTCTCACTAATGATCATCGAGTTTTCAAGAGCCCCAGTCAAACCGATAACCCTATTTACTTCTATTTGCAGTCTCTGAGCCAAAAGCTCCACTCCCCCCAACTCTTTAAACAGGGAAACAGCTGAACTACTGTAATCCATGAGCTTTTGTAGAGTTTTAACAGCATAACAGACCAGATGCATGTGTGTAGGATCAGAATCCTCCAAAAATGGTAGGAACGTAGGAACCATGCCTGACCCCCTAATATTACTCCCAGAACTCGAGGATGAAACAACATGAAGCAAATAGAACTGAAGAAGTGCTTCAACAAAGGCAAGAGATGATGGATCATTGGAGACCTTCAGCGATAAAACAGCCCGCTGGAGCACATTCAGGAGTATCATCCGGTTACCGCCAGCAAAACTGATACTAGATCCACTCAAAATCCGTGCCCGCTCATGAAAAGACATGTATGCAGCTAATTGAGCTCCCAGGGCAAGCATTGCAAGTGTCCTAATGGTTCCAGAAACAGCTTCCTCAGACCGCACAATCCTGATTAACTCATTCGTATACTCTGGCTCATTAGCAAAAAATGAAACAAGGTCATCATGAGCATCACTAGACTGAACAAGCACAATGAATGCAAGAAGGCAAATCCTGCTGTACAGCCTGCATATTCTGCGAGAACGGAAGGCATGAGCATATCTAATTCTTGTCAACAATGAAAACCGTAGCTCGGTAGGTACATTATATTGCTCAATGCACTGTTTCAACAGTGAGAGATCATCCTCCTCCTGTAAATGAAGATCCGGTATATGTATAACTCTCAAGCTAGAAGTATTTTGATTGCTATTTTCCTTGCTTCTTTGAGCATTAAGCCCGTGCATCTCAAAATAGAGAGTAGAGCCTATCCTGCAGTTAGACTTGTCACAGTCATTTTCTAAATCAGCTGGGAACAAACAAAGCCCTTCTTCTTGGGTTCTCTCGTTTGCCATTACACATGAATACAAACCCAAACCCTCCTCCTTGCTTCCCCATCCTTGGGCTAGAGACAAGAGAGAGCTGTTTACTGAGCCACAACCAATCAACTTTCCCCCTCCATGCAACATAGAGGAGTTTATTTTCACTAGTGCAGATAGAGTTTCAAGTGTAGCTATAAGAATCTCTGGGTCAGTTGATGAAAGCAGGAGCTTGAAATTCTGAAGAGGACAAACAGTATAACATATCAGGCAAGAACTAGTAGCAGATGCTCATATAAGCATAATACCACCTAAAGCTAACATGCCTTGAAATAAGAGATCCAGGCAATTAGTTTCATACCCAAATCTAGACATTAAACATGACCTGTGACACTAAAATCAACATACCTCTAAGCCATCAAATGAACTCTTGTTATGGCAATTCTCAAGAATTGTTTGCATCACTCGTAAAATTTGTAGAACTGCCTGCTTGGGAAATAGACTATCACCTTCTAAAATTTTATCTGATAACAGGAGGTCATTCCTAGAAGAAAGGTATGTCTTGAAGTATGTATCAAAGTGCAGAAACAGCGGTCTCCAATGGTGAAAGTTACCCTGAAAAGCAACAAAAAAATAAGCAAATAAAAAAAAAAAAAAAACTATGCACAGCAGTACTAGCAGAAGTAGCATTCTATTACCTTACCATACTCCCATTGAAAACCCAAAAGAGGTATTGTTATATCTTGCAATGGACACTGGATCACCTTATCGATAAACAATTTGATTTTTGGAGGCTGCAAGCAATGATAAAGAGAAAAATTTTTAGCATTTTTTTGGTATACATATTATTTTTCTTTTAGCATGTTAAGGGTAAAATAAAAATAAAATGGACGCAAAGGGCCTATGCAACTTTATTCAATCCTCATAAGGAACCAATCCATTCTTACATCCATACATAAATATAATATATATATATATTGGATAAATAATCTCATCTAATACAACCCAAGATAATCTAGCAGTAGTCACTAGAGTGAAGGACCCAAAACTTCCAATTCCTGACGCCATGCAAGGGATGCACAGTCCAAGTACAGCTAGAAAACCTGCATACATCACTGCAATGGCATCATCGGTAAATTCAACACTACAGTAATGCCAATTTTCTGACTTTGTTTTGGTCATATCTAATAGTATGTGCAACAATCTTTTTCTTTTTTCTTTTTCAATTCAACTCAGCCACCCATGCCAGATTTAAATCACAATCACTCCAAGTGGAGGACAAGAGACCATTTGACCTGACAACCATTGGCAAAGACTTAAAAGGGAAAAAACCACCATCAATATGAGCTATTTCAGAAAAAAATGTGCCAGGTATACAATTTAACCCCTAGGGGTTGGCTCAAGTGGTAAAGGCCTTGGGCTTGGGGGTATGCTCCCCCCAGGTCTAAGGTTCAAATCCCCTTGATGCAAACAATCTCTAAGGGTCATCAGACTGGGGGATTTTCCCCTTGAATTACCAAAGGTGCACTTGCGGGAAACTCATTGCCAAGGGCCTACACACCCCCGGGATTAGTTGGGACACTGTTCCTAGACACCCGGTCCCAATCCAAAAATAAAAAATAAAAAAAACGTGTTGTCATTATGTTAAAATGACACCAGTTAAGTCTGAACTTACCACATTCCAAAGCTGCACGATCATGAATGGTTCAGAAGTTCATAAAATTAAAAAATAAAGAAAATAAATAAATCCTTAGCTTTAAAGCTGAACCTACCATTTTTCCCAATCTTGCTTTAAAGCTTTCAACTTGCTTGCCAACACAAAACTCAGGGGAACCATTGTAGTTTTATAACAGCTAACGCTGATCCACTTTTTGCACAAAGCCCTTAGCTTTTCGCCACATGTTCTCAAATTTGAAATACCCTCTTGCCTAGCTACACCATCACAGTCAAGTATCAAGGGAAAATGATCTAACCATAATCAGGGAAGCCTCTTCTAAGAATTCTTACTAGGTTTGGTTGGCCCAGTTATTGGACCACATAAAGCTGCCGCCTTCGAATGGAATACCCATAAGGTCTAGATCAAGTAAAAAATGAACTCATAAAATCCCATTTGAACGTGGATATAATGGTTAAACCCCATGCTCGAGAACCAAGTAATACTAATCAATGCCTATAAACCTCGAGATTGACCACTTCAAAGGAAAAGGAAAAAAAGAAACCACAGGATTGTCCAAGTCGTCAATCCAACCAATTCCTTCCAAAGTCATCTCCTCCCACTATCAATATTCGGCCCATAAACATCCATTCAAAGTTATCTTCAAACATTTTTCAATGTTCATACAATTGGGAGCTAAGAGTAAAATTCAAGGAAAAAAAAAACAATTGTATGAAAATACTTGCATATTCACCTACATATTCCTCACGCTCCTCCACAACCCTGCTATCCCACATAAGCACAATTCCTCCAAAAACCCTATTGACTACTACATAAACTACGCATTATGACCCTTCTCACGACTAGCAATTTAGTTCTTGGAAGCTCACAATATCTGCCTTCCATTCCTTGAGTTATGAACCTTCAATCTCTTCGCCCTATCATTTAACCCTCTCACATTCCATGACAAGATCTTGGCTTCATTTAAAATTCCTCAAGCCCCTTACCTTTTGCTTTGCCCTTGTTTGAGCTACCTCTTTTGAGATAAGAATTTAGAGAGCAAATCAAATTATTGATCTCCTGATTCCTTTGTCAATGGGATGATATTATTGAGAAAATGGAAAGGTGAATAGTTGGGCAGAATGCGTCTATATTTGTCAAAAGGGGCCAGATCGTTCTGATCAAGAACACTCTCTTAACTCAATTTTTTTCCCTCATTCCTGTCTCGATAGGTGTGGCAAAGCGTATTGAGAAGCTCCAAATGAAATTCCTATAAAGTGGCGTGGAGGGTGAGTATAAATATCATCTATTCAATTGGTCTTCCAATGGTTTGGGGTCATCAAAGACGTGTTTCTATTTACTCGGTCATTATATGGCAAGCGGTTGTCAGTCCATGCAATGAAGGAAATCTACTTGGAACTGTTTAGCATCTCTTCCTACAAGGAGGCATCAGTTGCTGAATTCTCTAAGTTACGAATGGTAATCCACATTGTAACATCTCCTTCATCAGATTTGTACAAGATTGGGAAGTGGAATTGGTCAGCTTGCTCCTCAATCTTCTATATTCACTAAGAATGAGGGTAAGTCATGAGAATGAAATGGGGCGGATCCAGTCCAAAAGAAGGAAGTTTGAGATCATATCATTCTATCATGAATGTTGATGAAAAGGGCCGGATCCATTCCAAGAGAAGGAAGCTTGAGATCATATCATCATATTATGTCCTACACTCCCCAGCTGTACATTCCTTTCCCCAAAAAAGTATATGGCAGAACAAGGCTCCCTAAAGAGTGGCATTATTTTGATAAGAATGGCCTAATTATTGAAATGAAATGGGGTTTAGCACTGCAGCTGATTTTGTTAGTACCGTCCAATCAAATCCAATCTAATGAATTACAAGTTCAATACATCATGTTTAGTAGAAAGATGGATATTCCTTGTTAATTACCAGACAATGGATAAGTTGTGGTGGGGGGGGAACAATAGTCCACTTGTTGCTTCAATGTGAAGTGTGTAGGGCTTATGGGCACCAATCTTCCAACTTCTTGGGATAGAATAGGTGATGCCACTCCAAGTGGTGGAGTTAATGGTTGCTTGAGTAGGTAAACCACACAGACATGAAGAGGATGGAAAATTGGTGCTGAATGTCAAATTTGGAAGGAACACAATGCCTATAACTTTGAAGATTGCAAAAGAACACTACCATGGTTAAAAGCTTCCATAATTAAGACTTTGTATGAGAGGACTACGGTCCACAACTATTTCTGCTTTGCTTCTTTTGTATATATTTTTTTTTTCAATAAACAACATTTTATTAAGCATGAAATAGACAAAGGCACAAGTATACGGGACATATACAAGAGCATCGCCAATGCATGCTAGTTTAGTGATACAATTAAGTTATGAAAAGATGTGCCATTAAAATCATTACAATTGACCAACGAAGTAAAGTATGGAAAAATAAAATTCTAAGCTCATCCATTGACTGCTCTCAATCTTCAAAGATTCTTGCATTCCTCTTCCTCCAAATACACCACCATAGACAAATTGGGACCATCATCTTCCACACTATTACAATCTGAAAGTTGCCCCGGATGCCTCGCCAAGAAGCTAGGAACTCTATTACCCTTTTTAGCATCGCCCAAGTTAATCCCATTTTACCAAGTGGAATTTAAACTCATCATTCATCCCCCCCCCCCCCCCCCTCTCTCTCCACCCCCAAAAAACAACACGCACACAAGAAATCCCGTTGAAGTTTCTCCATACGATGAGCCACCTTGGTGGGAAGCAATAAGAGTGACAGATAGTAGGTTGGCAAGTTAGAAAGGGTACTTTTGATTAAAGTGACCCTATCACCTCTGGTTAGATACATCTTCTTCCAACTAGCCAATTTTCACTCCATTTTTCTAGTACATCATCCCAAATCGATTTATACTAATTCTTGCCACCCTTCCCTTCCTTTGACTAGGCATTCCCCTTTAAATACATCCCATGTACTTAGGTTGCACCACTAATGCTTTTTAATAAAATGTGGTATCTTTACTTCATTTCTTTATTGCATAGAGAAATTAAAAACTAAATTAAACAAACATATTTGTACATAAATCACAAACTAAACTAAAGCCATCTTTGACAATTGGAAAGAAAAATTTGTGTTTCAAAATTGCCATATATTTGTACGTAGAAATGCTTTCTGAGATTTTCAAAAGGGTGGATGTTGCCTGCGTGATACCATTGAGAGTAGTGGATTTATTGGCCTGTTGGAAGGAAATTCAAAGCTGTCCTCAAGTTGGAATTTCAGAACTTTTTTATGCACACTTTAATGCTTTGGTTTTTAGCCATTGTACTTGACGGAAACAATGTTCATGGCTTTTCGTCTTTAATTTAGACTGTATTTAGGTGTTCTTCTGTATACTTCTTGTGCACATGGGCTATGCCTATTTCATTCATATCAATATAATTTACTTCTTATGTATCCAAAAAAAAAAAAAAAAATCCCAGTCACATGATATTAGAGAGAGAAGAAGAAAGCCTTTCAATCAGAATAAAATTACATCCTAAAAAAAGAAAAGGCATATGGCAGTAACATTTTATCCATATTTGAAAATTCATAGTACAAAAATAGCCCAATTAGATAAATAGTCAACAGAACCACCAGCCTAACATTCGATTACTCAATGAAAGGCATACAGAAAAAAAAAAAGTCCATGAAAAATGTTCTAGATAGAAGTTACATGACAGCATAAGACCACCTTGTATCAAATAGGAACGGTTCAGAATGCATAGGTTAACGAAAACCCTGACAATTCTCATAAAACCCTAATCAAAACCCACAGGCGGAAAGATACACACGCACATAAACACAATTTTCAGTATAGGAGGGACGAAAACTCACGGTCTCGGAGTCCAGTTTGACAGAGGGAACGAGGGAGCCCTCGCCGGACAAAAGTTGCCGCAGCCGCGATGGCAGGCTCGATCTTATGGTCGTCATCCCGCCCCGTCCTTGACTACTTTCTAACTCCTACTTTTCTGAGAAAGAAGCGAAAACAAATACACAAAACATTAAAAACAGAAGCAAAATCTAGGATGGAACTAAACCCTACAAAAATTAAACTTGAATTTGAAAAACCCAATAATATGATTCTAAAATTTACGGATAGATCGGATACTTAAAACTATGGATATAGGCATACAAGTATAAACAGACAGATGTGTACATAGAGAGTACAACGGTACCTGAAAGAGGAGAGAGAGGGGCGATTGCTGAATACACATCCGAGAATAAGAAAGAGATGGGATTTGAGAGTGAGGGGAGGAAGAGAGAGAGAGAGAGAGAGAGAGAGAGAGAGAGGCTAAACCAAGATTGCGGAAGGTGTGGAGCGTTGGGGTAAGAAGGTCGCTGCCTTTTCAATAAAAAATGTTGCTTTTCTTTGTTTGTATGTTCATGTCCTTGAAGAAGAAGAAAACGCGAGTATCTAGTGATAGCTGCGAGCCTGCGACACCCCCCTCTCGACGACAGGGTCAGTCTCTTCTGACTATGAATAATGTGGTTTTGTATTCAAAGCCCATCTCTTTTAACTATTCGTTTTTTTTTTTTTTTAATTTTAATTATAATTTTCTGTTTTTTTTTTCCTTTCAAAAAATGTTATTTTCAAACTATATTTAATTAACATTGATCGCATAGTTAATAAGACAAAGTTTAGCTTAATTTTATTTTAATCAAAAAATTAAGATGTCATTTAAAATTTTAAAATATATTTAAATCAATTGATATAACTGAAAATAATCAATCTAAAAGAAATAATACAAAGTGCTCCAATTCTTTCATTCTTTATATGTGCTTGCTTTCTCTTTTCTTGAATCTCTTATTTAGAAAATTCAAAGGAGACAAATTATTCTTCCAAATGTCATCCAGAGGAGACAAGTTTTTCTCCTTAGATCTGGGCTAGTTATGCAGCCCAGCCAAGCCCAAGCCCGATAATTGGGCCCGAATAAACACACCACATGAGCCATAACTTATAACCATGGCCCTATTAGGCTTGCAACCCGAGCTGCAATTATCATATATGTACCAAACCCGACCCGAATACATCAATTTAAGTTGATAACTCGATCCACACCAACCCATTAAAAATAAAATCGGGTCAAACACGTATGACCCGACCTAGTATTTGAAAATTTTGAAATTCATTTTCTGAGTCTCTACTTCTTCGAGACCCATCAAAACAAAATGCTTGTTTTATTTTTACCAACTGAATCAGCTAGCAATGGGGGTTTTTTTTTCCACCAAATGCTTTCCTCGATAAGTCTATGAAGCAACAGTCACGATTCAGCCCAAAAATCAAGTTAGCTCCTGATGCTGACATGGTAGCAGCTATGGAAGTCTCCAGGTTCACAAACCAAGAGCTCCTTGAAGATCGGGTGGCTCAGGTATGTAGCGCGCACCACAAATCTCTTGCAACTGGTGCCCACGTAGACTGCCACATATCCAGCGGTACGTCGAACAGAATGTGATTAGCTGACATGCGGGCCTTGTTGTGCTACCTCCGCCACATTGTGAGGGGTCTTTTATGCTAACTTTTTCTTTTGGAAAATTTTGCTACATTTTCCTAATCCGACTAACATTTTCTTAAGAAAGTGACAGAAAAATGTTAGACTTTTAGTTTTCTTAGAAAACTTTTGTCTTCCCTAAAGTGGTTCACTTCATCTAAGATGATACACTTCATCTATCAAGCATAGGTAATTGTCCTTCATAAATAAAGTGGTGACCCTTGCTATTTTTTTATGGATGAAATAATGAGGGTAGCCTAAAGGTTGTAGGAGTAATAAATGAGGATCCCTAGTCTTGCCTATATAAAGGGGCTTGTGTTTTCCATTAGAACCACCCAAAAAGTTCTAAGGCAAAAGACTAGAAGTCCCTTCCCTACAAAATCTCTAGTCTCTTTTGTAGATTTGAAGCTTTCCAGTTATCAAGCACAAATGGTCGGAGGTAAAAGATCCTATAGATCTTTTTTATTCATTACAACTTTTTCTTACATTTAGTATCAGAGCGATTGCCTTTCAGCTTTGTGTTTGAATTATTAGTATTTCTTTTGTTCATATAATGGGCTTTTGAAATCTAGTTTTGTTCTTTGCATGATCAATGTTTTTTGTCATAATCTATATTGTGAGAGAAAATCCAGGTCATGAGTTCAATCTTTTGTGGGCTCAATTTCAAGTTCAATTCATATTATTGGGCCTTTGGGCTAATATACAGTTTTTTAAGGAGATGTTCAGTTGTATTTCTTTTAATAATGAAGGTAATGCCACAGCATCCTTATTATTTAAAAGAATACATATAAAAAAATATATATATTGAAATCTCATTGTAATTAAATCATAGGTTTTAAGGATTTATCCCTACAGGAAAATCTTTAATTTTTGTGATTTAATTAGTATAAGAAAATGATTTTCGGTATTAACAGTTAAATTTATCTTCTGCCTACAGGTGTGGATAGTTTTATTTGTTAATATTTGGAATAATTTGTCTTATAAATAAAGATGAGTAAATTTATGCTGTTATGCAACCTTTTCCCACAGGAAGGTTAAAATTTACTTGAATTCATAGCATTAAAGTTTTTCTTGGTTTTGCAGCTGTTGTACCACAATCCTTAGCTGATGGTGTTTATTTTATTCCAATACTTGATGGCACTAATTTTTCTGACTGGAAAGATTCGGTTCAATTTACCTTGGGGTATATGGACCTTGACTATGCACTCCGAGTGGAGCAACCACCTACTGCCACTGATACGGATGCACAGGAAGTTATTGAAAATCGTCAATGGTGGGAGCGATCTAATCGCCTAAGTCTAATGCTCATAAAGTCTCGCATGAGTAAGAGCATTAGAGGTTCTATTGGTGATTGCGCTACAATTAAGGAATTAATGCAGGCAATTGAGGAACAGTTTATTCGCTCTGACAAGGCTTTAGCTAGCACTCTTATCAGACAATTCACTACTAAAGCCTTTGACAGTTCTAAGGGTATGCGTGCATACATTACAGAAATGAGAGATATTGTTTCTCAACTTAAGGGCTTAAAGATAGAGATATCTGAGCCATTCTTGGTCCATTTCATCCTTGACTCATTGCCATCTGAGTATGGACCTTTCAAGATCTCTTATAACACACATAAGGAAAACTGGTCAGTTACGGATCTTCTGACCATGTGTGTGCAAGAAGAGGAAAGGATGAAGCATGATCGACCTGAAAGTGCTAATATGGTCGCAAATGATAAAGTTAAGACCGAGAAGGGCCAAAGTGGACCTCAAAAGAAAAGGAAGCATAATGTGCCATCAAAATCCAATGGATCTAATGGCAAAAAGGTAACCTGCTTCTTTTGCAAGAAAGAGGGACATGTAAAGAAGAGTTGCATCAAGTATAAAGAGTGGCTTGAAAAGAAAGGTAACTCTATATCTCTTGTGTGTCATGAATCTTTTTTCATTGATGCTCCTAAAAATTCATGGTGGATTGACTCTGGTTCTTCAATTCATATTGTGAATACATTGCAGGGTTTTCTCATCAGAAGGAAACCAACAACAAGTGAACTTTGGGTTTTCACCGGAAATAAATGGCGTTCACAAGTTGTTGCAGTTGGAGTTTTTAGAGTGATTCTCAAATCGGGACATGTTTTGGATTTAAATAATATTTTTTATATTCCAGAATTTTGTAGAAATTTAATTTCTGTTTCCAAACTTGTTATCAAAGGATATAGTTTCCTTTTTGAAAATTTTATGACTGTTTTTAAGAATAAAATTCTTGTTGGTTCTGGAACTTTAGTTGATAACCTTTTTAAATTAGATATTCATCCCGATTTTGAAGAGAATTATCTATCTCTGCATTCAGTTGGCATTAAGAGAAACCTTTTGAATGAAAAATCTTCTCTACTATGGCATAAGAGATTGGGACACATTTCTATAGAGAGGATGAGACGGTTAGTAAAAGAAGAGGTCCTACAGGATCTTGATTTTACTGACTTCAAGAATTGTGTGGACTGCATAAAGGGCAAGCAAACCATCAATAATTCTAAGGTTCAAGAAGGAGCTCAAGTGTTCTTGAGATTATACACACAGATATATGTGGACCATTTTCTACCCCTTGCCTGAATGGTCAGAGATATTTTATCTCATTTATTGACGACTATTCTAGGTATATGTATCTTTATCTTCTGAATGAGAAGGCTCAAGCACTAGATGTTTTCAAAACCTATAAAGCAGAAGTAGAGAATCAAAGTGAAAAGAAAATCAAGATCGTAAGATCTGATAGAGGAGGGGAATATTATGGTAGGTACACAGAACATGGATAAATTAAGGGTCCATTTGCAAATTTCCTTCAAGAAGAATGCATTGTTGCCCAATATTCAATGCCTGGTACACCATCACAAAATGGTGTTGCAGAAAGAAGGAATCGTACGCTAATGGATATGGTAAGAAGCATGATTAGTAAATCTAATATGCAACTTTCCTTGTGGAGTGAAGCTCTTAAAACTGCAGTGTATATATTGAATAGGGTTCCATCCAAATCTATCTCTAAGACATCTTTCGAGTTGTGGAAAGGGTGGAAACCTAGTTTAAATCATATACACATATGGGGTTGTCCTGCTGAAGTTAGGATTTATAATCCTAACATAAAGAAGTTAGATCCAAGGACAACTAGCGGTTTCTTTATTGGGTATTCAAATAACTCCAAAGGATATAGATTTTATTGTCCCAATAATAGCCCTCGAATTGTTGAATCTAAAAATGTAAAATTTCTTGAAGATGTTGAACTTAGTGGGAGTGTGAATCCTCAAGAGGTCACTTTTGAGGAAACACCTGAACATGCTACTTTGCCTTCTTTTGGAGAAAGAATGGTTGTCTTAAGGCAAAATAGATCGCAAGATCATGTAATGACACCAATTTAAGTACAGCATGTTCCCGTACATGAGCTTCAATCTGAAGTTATTCCACATTTACAGTCTGAGCCAATTGAGTCATCTCCAAATGATGAAGTAATGGCTCTAAGAAGATCCTCAAGAATACGTAGGCCTGCTATTCCAGATGATTACATTGTATACCTAACTGAGTCTGATTTTAACATTGGACTTCCGGAAAACCCAATTACGTTTTCACAAGTCATGAGTGGAGATAAATCTACATTTTGGTTGGATGCCATGAAAAATGAGTTAGAATCCATTTATAAGAACCAAGTCTGGGATCTCGTCGAATTACCAGAAGGGGCGGCAACAATTGGCTGCAAATGGGTTTTTAAAACCAAACGAGATTCTTCTGGTAATGTCGAACAATATAAGGCTAGACTTGTCGCTAAAGGATTCACTCAGAGAGAAGGCATTTGGTAATGTCGAACGATATAAGGCTAGACTTGTTGCTAAAGGATTCACTCAGAAAGAAGGCATTGATTATCATGAAACCTTCTCTCCGGTCTCTAAGAAGGATTCGTTGAGGATAATCATGGCTTTAGTAGCTCATTTTGATTTAAAGTTACATCAAATGGATGTGAAAATGGCTTTTCTTAATGGGGATCTTGATGAAGTGGTATACATGAAACAACCTGAAGGTTTCAGTAACGACAGTCAGAAAGTATGTAAATTGAAGAAGTCTCTTTATGGACTAAAACAAGCTTCCCGTCAATAGTATTTAAAGTTTCACAAGATTATTATCTCATACGGTTTTATTGAGAATCTTGTTGATCAATGTATATACTTTAAAGTCAATGGGAGCAAATACATTTTCTTAGTCCTATATGTAGATGATATTCTTCTTGCAAGCAATGATTTGGGATTGTTACATGAGACTAAACAATTTATCTCCCAAAACTTTGAAATGAAGGATATGGGTGAAACCTCTTATGTCATTGGCATAGAGATTCACAGAGACAGGAAACAAAGAGTCTTAAGACTGTCTCAAAAAGGCCTACATTGAAAAAGTTTTACAGAGATTCGGTATGAAAGATTGTAAAGCCTCTGTAGTTCCCATAATCAAGGTGATAAATTTCATAAAGGACAATCACTCGAAAATGCATTGGAACAAGAGCAGATGAAAAGTGTACCTTATGCATCTGCAGTGGGTAGCTTGATGTATGCTCAAGTTTGTACCCGTCCAGACATATGTCTAGCAGTTGGATTATTGGGTCGCTATCAAAGTAACACAGGACTTCAATATTGGATAGCTGCAAAGAAGGTGATGCGGTATTTGCAAGGAATCAATAATTACATGCTAACCTACAGGCATACAGAAAATTTACAAGTGGTTGACTATTCAGATTCGGATTTTGCCGGTTGTGTAGACACCAGAAAGTCTACTTTTGGATATATCTTTCTTCTTGCTGAAGGAGCTATATCTTGGAAGAGTACGAAGCAATCTATAGTTGCTACGTCTACTATGAAGGCATAATTTATTGCGTGCTATGAAGCAACGACACAAGCCATATGGTTGAAGAATTTTATTTCTGGTCTTAAAATTGTCGATTCCATTCAAAGACCAATAAAGATTATTTGTGATAATACCGCTGCAATGTTCTTCTCAAAAAACAATAAGAGCGGAAGCAGAAGCAAGCATATTGACATAAAGTATTTAAGTGTGAGAGAGAGCATCAAATATAATGTGGTGTATATTGAGCATACCAGTACAGATTTGATGTTAGCTGATCCAATGACCAAAGGTTTACCGGTAAAACAGTTTCAGGGTCATGTGGATCGTATGGGTCTAACTAAAGTGTAATTTCTCATGTTACTATATAGAATAAAGTTGAATTCAGTTTTAGTTTTGCACATAAAGTAACGAATTCGTCATATCCATTGGGTGATTAAGTTGGACCCGAATGACTTTTAATAGTTGTTCATAAAGTATTTTTAGGGACACTATGTATTGTGACACATGGAAGGGAAATGTTCATTATAAAGAGCAATACCGCCATGGTTCGTATATAAGATACCTTAACAGAATTAAGAGCATTATTTTGGCCATTTCGATTTTACCTATTAAGTGAATCAAGTGGGAGAATGTTAGACTTTTGGTTTTCCTAGAAAACCTTTGTCTTCCCTAAAGTGGTTCACTTCATATAAGATGATACACTTCATCTATCAAGCATAGGTAATTGCCATTCATAAAAAAAGTGGTGATCCTTGCTATTTTTTGATGGATGAAATAATGAGGGTAGCCTAAAGGTTGTAGGAGTAATAAATGAGGGTCCCTAGTCTTGCCTATATAAAGGGGCTTGTGTTTTCCATTAGAACCACCCAAAAAGTTCTAAGGCAAAAGACTAGAAGTCTCTTCCCTACAAAATCTCTAGTCTCTTTTGTAGATTTGAAGCTTTCCAGTTATCAAGCACAAATGGCCGGAGGTAAAAAATCCTATAGATCTTTTTTATTCATTACAACTTTTTCTTACAAAAAATGCCCCTTTCCTGTTATTTGTTACTTGTGGGTTTCGATGCTAATTTTTCTTTTTTGAAAGTTTTGCTGCATTTTTCAAGTCCGGCTCACATTTTCTTTAAAAAAAAAAAAACTCATTTCATGGTACTTGTTGCTTGTGGGTTTTGATGCTAATTTTTTTTCTTTTTGACAAGTTAGAGGGATGAAAGAATCCATGACCTTCGCTTAGTTCTCTTCCTCCTTCAACCTCGGTAGTCGGTCAATTTAACACAAAAACCTAACCCATCTATGCTTGGTTTGATTGGTGAACTGATGATTAGTAATCCGTCATATATCAGTTTGGGTCGGATTGGGCCACTTGAGCAGCTTAAGGTATCAGGTCATTTGCATAGGCCTAGGCCCTATGACCGACGACTTGAGATCCTAACAAACTCCTAACGGCTAATGAATCTAGATAACTCTCCATAGATAAGATAACCCTCAAGTAACGAAAGGGAAATTTAAATAATGAGCCCCCAATCTGATTTCGAACGAAGGATGAGGTCGTTATAAGGCCAATAGGGAGCACCTATTACCACTCTATATATATCCATGATCCATCAACCAACACACTGGGAGCTACGCAAACAATGTTCTTATATTCGACTTTTGATACCAAGTTATTCTCCTAACTTATGTATTGGAGACGTCCCTATGCCTTGGAGCCTCTTCACTCCTTGTTGTAGGTTGCGAGTGACCAGGAGTGCAAACACGTCAAGAACATCATCGTTCATCGAACTATTGGTAAAAATAATACATAAACAGTTATTTTATGATTATTTTACAATTTTAATATAAATAAAGGATAATTGTGTAAAATTAAAATATGCAAATTAATAAAATTTTAACATTTTTTGTGAGGTATAACTATTATGTTGATTAAATGTAAAATATTATAAATGTATCATTATTTGATGGGTAAAATAATATTGCATTAGTCTTAATGGTTAGTCGATCATATTTCTTTGGTATTTTCAAGTTATAGCAAACTCAATGCAAAGTCTTTCATTCTAGTGGTGTTTTTTTTTTTTTTCCTTTTTTTTTGTTAGGCTTTTAACCTCTATTCCTTATGCTAATGTTTATTTTAAAATTCATTAAGCAACTAAACCCACTTGACACGTGTTTACCTCAATATTGTGCATTATTATTAAATTTTTATGCCTCGTCTATTTTGCATTGCACTCGAATGCGTGTCATATGCAATTCCTTTATTTATGATTTAAATCCTTCCACGTAAATTTATTCAATAATTTATGAAATTTTGCCTAAATTTAAATTGGTTCGACTGTGCTTCTGGATAGCCTTTTATTCAACATTTTTTTTTTCAATTCTTTTTCAAAATTTTATAAAAATTTTAATTGAAACTAATTTACTATTATTTATAAATTACCCCACTATTATTTACATATTTTTAAAATTAAACGATGGCTTAAAAGAACTAGACCCGGACCCGGTTGATTTTGGAATCGGATGCTAGCTTTGCTACGAAAGAAAGTTGTAGTTTCCCAATTCACAAAGTGCAAATGTCGCTCTAACAACGGCAACAATAGAGTTGATGCCCGATGTGGATTCCGAGATCACCATCAACCATCGACAGCAGGCCGAAAATTTGGAATCTATGTGAAAGAGAGAGAAGGAAGAGGACAGATGGGTCCGAAACCCGAGAAAGATCAACGTTGGACTCTTCCAAGTGCAAACTCTGCGGCCTTTGAGGGAGGGAGAGAGAAATAGATTATTACAGTGCATCTTTTAGACCCGACTCCGAGAGCTTAACAATGCAGGTAGAATAAAACACAGAAAGAATAAATAAATAAATAAATTATCTTACGCCACCTTATTTTATCTTATTTGATTATTATAATTTTTTTAAACTCTTATATAAAAATACAATAAACAATTCAATATTTCAAATTTTAAAATAAAAAATATATTAAAAATAATACTTTAATAATATTTTATTTTATTTTTACCTCATCTAATTTGTATAACTAAACAAAACCTTAAAAGGAAAAATTCTGAATGAAGTCTTACGCCATACATCTTCAGTTAAGGGTTATTTGGAAAAAATATCCGTCCCAAAATTCTTATATCATCATATCTCCTTCTCAAACATCACTTAAACATAAATACTTTTAAAGTAAACATTACAACATTTTCAAACTAATTACAACTTTCTTAAACTTTCAAACAAAAAATAAAAATAATTCAACATTTTCAAATCATCAAACAAAAATAATATTAAAAAATAATATTTTAACTTTATAATATTTTTAATTCAACTTTTACTATCTCATTTTTTAAAAAATAATTCCATAACTTAAATTATCTCATTATTATTTATAAATTATTTTATTACTATTTATAAAATTCTCATCTCATTTTACTCCCTAAGCTTGCCTTCCTTGTATTTTTGCCATTTAACCTTAATATTTAAATGTGTTTAAAGACAAAAATCTCAAATCACAAGGTGGAAGTGTGTTGTAAGTCTTCCTTGTAACTTTTGTTTTGTTATAAGTAACTTGCACGCACATACATACATATTTATGTGAAAGATTCTAATCGTCATCCTTACGCAACATATAATTTTTTTCCCTTATCAAATATGTAATTTATAAATAATGAGTAAAAGAACTCAATTAGTTTATAAAGAATATATTAAAAAAACTAAAAATAAATATAGTGTGTCATGTAAAGATAATGAGTAGCAAAACCTCTCTCTCTCTATATATATATTTCAAAAGTATAAGCTTACAACATATATTTTTGTTTTTATAAGTGAACGTGGAGATCTAAAATAAATTGCGCCTTATATATTTTAAATCTCCACGTTTACCTTCCTTTTGCATCTTACCGAATTCATCATTCGCCTAATACACTCTTGACGTCTTGTCGCTTGAATCGAGTTAAAGAAATTTGCGGGATAGAGCCAGCTAGTTGTGTTGCATTGTATCCTGCAAAATCTTTGGAATCAATAGTATCTCCAACATTTGCCGTAGCCTTTATGCCTTTTCTGATGCAGCAAGTTATTTAACCAAGGAAAAAAGGGAATGAAGAAAGAAGAATCGTCCCATAAACTTACACCATAATCCAGGTGACACCAAATAACTACAATCATCTAGGGTGGTAGCCAATTCATGATCAATCTCTGAAATTCACTGAGTTCCTACATGTAACAAAGAAACACCCACTTTCTTGCCACCATTTCCCTCAACTACCAACAAAGGACTGTAAAATTCTCCTTATTAAACAGACAACTGACCATGGGTATCTCATTGCGTGAGCAGTTTCGAATCACACGCCACAATTTTCACTCGGCCAATATTCTCCTGGCATTCCTCATTCTTAAACAAAGCATCCTGCAATATGAAGGTCCAAACATTGTCGCAAAATCTGTAGGTGTGCAGATGTCCCTGTAGTGGATATAAGGAAACAACAATGAGACTTGTTTTACACATCCACTAAGGAAAAAAATGAAAGAAGGTTCACTATACTCAGATTGATGGTCTCCTGCCAGCTGAAGAAGCAAATACAACACATGCATACGAAAAATTAATGGATCTGTGAGGTAGCATGGAGTGATTACTGATTCAAGTAGTTGAATGAAATGAAAACTTGAGAAGAAACCAATAAGCGAGTGCCGTTTAATATTAAAACGATCCATAACAGATTAACCAGTCTTACTTCAACATGACACCAGAAATTTTTAAAACTTACAATACCCATATCATAAGATGCATTTCATAAAGTAGCATGCTTAGCATTTCAAATACTAGTCTCACAATTCCAAGCAGTGGGTGGGCCGCCAACCACCATATTAGCGTTGACTCGATACAGCAGTTAAGGTAACAACTGTGTTCTATTCCAACATTCAGATAATCACTTTCATATTTAGCACAACAGGACAGATCAGATTCCTCTACTGTTAGGAACAACTCTTTAAGAGGTTTACACTTCAACAACTGTGTAATAATTTAATTATAAAAAAACCGTGTAATAGAAACCTCAAAGAAAATACACAAAGAAGCCATTAACTTTTAGCTAGTTTTGTTTTCAGATGCTATACCAAACCTATAGAAGAGATTTATAGATATTAATGAAACTATAATGAGATTTTGTAATAGATTAAGAAATTTAATTGCATCATGCCATCAACTCCTTTTTTATTAAATAGAACAACTACATCACATGGATGCATCTAGAATGGATTCTAATAAGTACCAAATCCCACCAGACTACCGCTACTTCTTCAGATAATGTATATTAGATAGTCAGTAGATGCATGTTCTAGTCCAAAAAACCTATCAGATACTTCTTACTAGACCCTCCCACAGGGTACACTCAAGCGTTAGAGTACTACAATTTAAGCCTGAAATATGAACACATTTCTATTTAAAATTCAGAATATGGGTTTACGAGGGACGAGAACTTCAATCATGGGATAGAGAATGGGTCCTAACTCTATTACTTTAGGGATGAACGGATGAGCAAATTATTTCAATTGACAACTACAAAAACAAAACTTAACCACCATTTTCCGATATCATTGCCCAGGTGAAAGAAATGGAAGCAAAGCAATGTGAATACAGAAGCGCTTCGGAACAGCCAACCTGTTTATAGGAGATAAACAGCCCGCTAATAACCATCAGACACGTAAGAAAGTAGGGATATTGCACAACAAACAAACACACAGTTGATTAAAACTGAAAAGAGAAAAAGACGTCCCCACCATCTACCCTCGAACCCGTACCCCTTTGGGCCTTCCCCATCGAAACCCCTTCCCTTTTCCCACTTCACAGCTCCATGAACGATGGCATAGAAAGGTGTGGTTGCCAAGAAAAATGAGAAATGCAAATTGCATTCTTCTGAATATTCAATACGCACGGTTGTCATTGGCTTTTGGAAGCTTCTAGTCTTGGCTTGATTTTGGGTGCTGAGAAAAACGAGTAACAAAGTAGTGCTTGTAAAGTGCTTTGTTTGCTCATCTCATAAACAATGACAATCCTCCAAGATTGTAATTTTGACCGTCTCCCATTTCTTTTCGTATTTCTCAACTACCAAACAGAAAATAAATATTTAAATATTTTCATTTACAGTGGTTATTGATTACTGTTGAAGCATAGCGCTTTGAGGCATGCACAGATCTTGTTGAGACTGAGGTGGTATTTTAATCCATTGTTCACATTTGGGCAAAGAGAAGTGGGTGCCTATGGAATTAGAAGGAGAAACTGGGGTGAGCATCCTAAGAACTTAAGAGTTAGCTTGCAATTTGCCCATTGTTTAGCTTATCTCACTTTGGTTTGGATGAGGAAGAGGACACCGGAGGCCTGTGAGTTTTTCTTTGGGGGTCGATCTCCATCAGTGGCAGCTGGAGGCCTCGAGCTCCATCCTACACCTGGCTTGAGGGGTTGAGTTGTCGTCGGGGATGAGTGTGGGGTCGAGATCTCAGTTACAAGTTGGGATGGAGTGAAAGATGAATACTGTGATGGAGGCACGGGAGGGTTGGGTTGTGATGAGTTAATCAGGTATAGGCAAGTCTACAATATGAAAAATAGAAAGCCGACGTGGAGGCCCATGCTATTGGGGGGCTGTTTATTGAATAACAACAGCTCGACCGGCTTCCAGGTTTTCTCATGTGCATAATATAGATACCATATAAGACCAGCATGAATAACGGCAAACAAGCGAAAAAAATAAAAAGCATGAACAACGGCATTTTTCCACTATAAAAATAGCAAAGAGCCTTGAAAGGCTACGACTGCAAAATGCTAATCAGGTGGAAATTTAGCGTCTTTCCCCGGTGTGTGTGTTGCAGTAAGTTCAACGCATAAACAATTATAAGCACCAAACCACGCATTAACTAGACGAACATCCAAAGCAGACACTGGTTTTAGTGTAATAAAAGAAGAATAGGAACCGAACAAAAAACACCAATAAAAAAATTAACTATAAAAAAGTAAGAAACAAAAAACCTGTTGGTCGCCTTTACAATTGACAAACCCAAAGTCGACAATAATATTAACTTCATTTGAAAAAAATAATAATCTGAGAGGGAGAAAAGCCCACCTTAATACTGACTTTGCTTTTCACTTGAGTTTCCAAAGCTTCAGTCATAGACTAAAATGATAATACGTTAAAAAAAGGGTCGATAAAGATTAAACGCCTCTCCCAAACACTAAATCCAAATTCGAGACGGTTAGCAAAGAGAACCCAGGCCTAGCTGTACCTTGTCGAACTGGACAAGAACTTGTATGGCCAGGTTTGGATTGAGAGCACCACTCTGGACCATCTCGTCCAAAGTCTCGGTCAGGCACATCCCGATCGTCGACCTCCGGTACAGTTCGAACGTAGCCATTCTCCGTCACTGCACACGATCTGAACAGTCACACACTTCAAAAATTGAGAATTTAAATACATACAGAAATCGAAGCATTTTGAATCGAAAAAAGAAAACACGACTATGAATAATGGAGAAAACCTAGCCGACTGTAGAGGTCAAAAGAGAGAGAGATTAGCAATCAAAGAAATGATAAAACGTAACAAATGGGAAAATTGATGGAGGAATCGAAGGTTACGAGAGGATCGGATGACGAGGATTTGGAGGAGCTTTTCGTCTGAAGCTCTCTCTCGTTAAACGTTTGCTCCCGCAGGAATTTGGTGGGAGTGATTTGGGGCGTTTTATACCCTAGCTTTTGTAGCTTGGGGGTATATATAGCCGCGAGAGATCTGGAAAAACGAAATGACGAACATACCCACAAAATTTATTCTAAGTAGGACTGTTCATACGGGCCGGATCCGGAACCCGGATAACCGGGATTCTGGTTATGGGTTTCGGCCCGGATTTTATCCGGGTTGGAACCCGCATTGGACAGACCGGATTTATTCGGTCCGGACCCGGGTTTCAAACCCGGGTTCCGTATTAGTAACCCGGTGTAACCGGGTTTGTATAAATTGGAAAGAAAAAAAACCTAACCCGTCTTCTCCGCCTCTCTCTCTCTCTCTCTCTCTCTCTCTCTCTCTCTCTCTCTCTCTCTCTCTCTCTCTCTCTCTCTCACACCGAAACCCACCCCTCTCTCTCTCGTTCATCTGTGTGAAGTGTTCTATCTCACACCGAAACCCAGGTCCCTCGGTTCCTCTGCAGTTTGATTGTTTCCGAGTTTGTGGGTTTCGTCTCAGTTGATGATGGCTTAAGCGCGAGGGTTTCGTCTCAGTTGATGATGGGTTTCGTCTCATATTTTGAACACCTCAGCCACCACAAGTGCAAAAGGGGGTTACCGAACCTATGCTTGATTTTTTTTTTTTAATCTTTTTTTTGTTTACTTCAAGTGTTGTTCAATCTCTACCTCTAAATGGAGCTTTTGGGATTTGTTTGTTTTGTTCTCCGTTTTGTTTTGGTTTAGAACCTGTCAGATGGGGTTTTTATGGGTGTGCTAATTTTGTTCTGTTTTGTGTAGATCTGGTGAACTGGGTCTCTTTTTTGTGTACATTTTGGTGCCATATTTTGATAAGGAGAAAATGTTTGCTTGAAATTAGTTTTGTCTCGAATTGATTTCTGGTGTTATATATGGTTTAGTGAATTTTGTTCTGATTGACCTTTACAACACTGCACAGTAGTCTCAAACAATAACATGCACCATCCCCAACTACCGTATTTACAAAAACATGATTGTTTGAACAAGAATTTGAGAGGAGCTGATTTGCAGGAACCCTCGAGTCCTCGACATCTTTCATTCAGAACAAGGACCAAAGTCAGTGATAAAACAGGGTGGACTCATAATTTTCTATATCCTAGCGATGGTAGTAGAGGTTTTTGGTGGTGTGAAATCCAACAGCCTTACAGTTATCACAGATGCAGCCCACTTGCTCTCTGATGTTGGAGGGTTCTCTTTTTACTGTATGGACTTCAAGTTTGGTGGCAACATCACAGTGCAATATTCATCTCGAGATTTTTGGTGCACTACTATCAGCTAGCGTAGCTCATATGGCTGATCTCTAGGATTTTTAATTTATGAAGTCATTGACAGAATACTTTACAAAAATGTAAAGATGAATAGAACACCCATGTTTACAATTGCAGTATTAGGATTTATTATCTTCTGTCTGATGTTTGCAGGGCTTGGTTACAATCACTACCACCAAAAAATTATGCTTTTAAAGCCTAAAAAAAAACGGGTTCAATCCGGAACCAAGAATCCGGGTTTTACCAAACCCGGGTTCATCCGGGTTCCGGCCCAAATCTGACCCGGATTAACCCGGTCCGGGTTCCGGCCCGGATTTCAAATCCGGGTTCCGGTTTGGGTATACCCGGGTTCCCGGGTCGGAACCCGGATGAACAACCCTAATTCTAAGGCCTAAAATCTTGTGATTAATAATAAAATATTTTGAGTTATTATTTTTATGTAATCTTTAAAAGTAAGAAAACAAATTTTAATCAAATATTTATAAATTAAAAGAGGATTATAAAATCTTTTTAAATTAATTTTGTAGAGCGAATCGGTATGAAAGAAAACGAAATAAGATGGTTCTAAAAAAAATAAATTATTTTTTATATTTTATTTGAAAATTTAAAAAAATTAAAATGATTAGATAATTATTAAATAAAAAATTTAAAAAGTTAAAAATTAAAAATATTTGTATTTAAATAATATTTAGATATTGAGATAAGATATACGAGAAGAAATAATTTAAAAGGTTTATAAAACTAAACCATGTCTTAATGATACAATCGGCCCAAAATTGTCTATAAATCTTTTACATCCACGCTGTTTCACGAGAGTTATAATTAATTAGGGCTCGTTTTGATGTTAAGATGATAAAAATTTTTATGAATAGTAATAAAATAATTTGTAAATAGTAATAAAATAGTTTAAGTTAAAATATTTTATAGAGTTTTAAAAAATTAGAGATAAAATATAATTTTTTCATATAATTTTTACTTTAAAAATTGAAAATGTTGAATTATTTTTTATATTTTATTTTGAAGTTTAAAAAAATTATAATAATTAGATAAAAAAATAAAGATTTATCTTGGAATGAATGCTATTTTAGTATTTAGTATTTAGTTTTTATTTTAATATTTAATCTATAAAAAAATTTTAAAGTGCGATACGTCAGCTAATATGACTGAATTTACGAACAGTGATATTGTTTTAAATTAAAAAAAAAATTAGTCCAATTCAAAACAAATAAAGAACAGTGATATTGTCTGATTAGGGTGGTTGGTCCAGCCCGAACCACTGGGCTAGATCCGCTAGATTCTTTCCAGCGAGGCCCACCGATTTTTATTCCACTGGCTCGAGAACGAATACGTGGGTCGGGTCTAAAGCTGACACGTAGAGGAAGAAGCTGCACGTACGTGTAGCCCTTGAGAAAGAAGGCAGTCAATACACGGTTTTAATTAGCTCTTCACCCCAATCCGTCACAGATTCGTTAGGGAGAAAGCGAGAGCGATGGAAGAGATCAGGTCTTCGCCACCGCCGGCGGCAGCCTCGGATAAGAGAAAACCACAATCGTCAGCAGCAATGTCAATAGTGAAGAAGGACTGCTTGTGGTTCGCAACTTCGATGCAAGAGGGTTTTAGATATGTCAAAGCCTCCTTCACAGGCCTGGTACTCATTTCGCTCTCCCCCTCTTAATTGTTTCTTCTGCTGATCTGCTCCCTTACCAGTTTCCTACATGTTTACCCACACGCATGATGGTATTCTCAATAGTTTGAAGTTGTGATCATGATAGGCAGGGAAAATTGATTCACACGAATATTAATTTCGATCGGCAACAATAATATTTGCAAAGACCTTATAATTATACCCAAAGTACAAAAGCAGCAAAAAAAAAAAAAAAAACAAAGATTTCAGATAATTAAGAGCTGCTGGATGTATACTTATACGTACGTGTGTGGGTGTGTTGTGGGTCTATCCGTTGTTTTGAATCTTTTGATATGTGAAAATGGGAAAAAGGCGAAGAAGATGACGGCAAGGAACGAGAGAGAAGCGAGCGAAGCAGACCTAAAGGCTGCCAAGATGCAGGTCGAAGCTACTGATGCTGCCGAGGAAACAAAGAAGAGGCTTGAAAAAACTATGTAATTAATGTATTGTGCATAACTCTATTTTGTATCCAAATGCTAAGTTAAATGTACTTTTTGAAGGCTTAATACTCTTGTTCATATGAAATGTATAGCCACCGACGGAGGCCATACATATATATATATATGCATGTGTGCAAATGTTAATTTACCTATTGACTTTTGTTACGTATAAGTAAAGTTGCATACTAATTCAAATTTTTTTATATTCAAAATTTAAATTAGTACTATTTTCAATTAAATTTACTTTTTAACCAATCATATACGGTTGTATCTGCAACTAGATTTTTCTAATTTTTATAAATAAATTTACAAACTGACGTAGTTTAATGTGATACTTCATACTATAAAGCACTCACTCGAATATTAAAGATGTGCATCCATATAACGTACACGCCAATAAACGACTGATACAAATCCAGGTTCTTTAACTTGTTGGAATACTAATACTATTTAAGATCATGAATAGCTAGCTAGGAAGGTGGGCCTTCAAAACGAATGTAGTCATACATAATCCCTTGAAGAGGGCCGGTGACCGATGTTTGTGTAAGGAAAATGGTATTGTCCCCAATCAGGAGCAAAGCTCCTGGTACTTCAACGTTGTACAGCCTATACAGTCCATGGATTCCATGCCTGGCAATTGTGTTGTCATGCCCAATTACTCCAGTTGTAAACGTGGGAGGATTTGCTTCAGGAGGATCGTTTACCCGAACCTTTTTCAAGGGAAATGGAAAATAAAATTAAGGCATAACATATTGGATTATTTAATGAATAAATCAATCAATTATGCATGTATATGCTCATCATGATTAACGCTGCTTAAGGTCCAAACCTGTAATTCAGAGTCATTCACTGTTGCAAGTGCTAATCGCAGTTTATAGACTCCAATTGTATCTACTCGGTGAAGTTGGAACTTGATTTGCCATGTGGTTCCTTGATATGTGTCATCATCTACTTTCCTAACATACTCCAACAAAAATTGACAAATGATAATTTGCAGTTCTAAAGTGTGTAAGTGTCGCACACTCCTTTTTAAAAAAATAGATAAGTATGAGATCAATTCACATTAAAAAAAATGGATAAGTATGAGACCTTACACCGCTTTAATCAAATTTAGCCTGTAGTGTATATTACCCGACCATACGTGCGGGGGGTGGGGTTTTCACACCCTCCCCCACATCCCGGGGGCGGGGTGCGAGGCAGAATTTTCATTCCGCCTCGCCTCATGTTCATTTAAAATGTGGATTACATTTTACTAAGTTTAAAAGTTATTTCTAGGTCCAAAAGTGATTAAAAATATATTTTTAGATCTAAATTGTAAATTTAAATTTGTAAATATGACTATAATTTAAAAATTATGATATTTTTAAATTTGCTAGTGCATATTTTGTTTAAGTTGTAGTATAGTAGTTTTTAAACTATATAGTTTTTAAATTTTCTAGTGCATATTTTGTGAATAAGTCTAACAAATTGTAATATACTTATTTATATATACATAATTTGTAAAAATATAAATATATATATATATTTATATATATAAATATTTATTTTTTTATATATAATATATATAAGGTGGGGTGGGGAGGAGTGCGAGATGCGGGGCCTCGCTGCCCACCACCAGTGTATACATGTGAAGAACTGTTCGTACCTGGTAACCTGAGCAAAAAACCAGTCTTTTCTATAATCATTAACGCCCACTCTGTAAACCAAATCTCCATTTGGATATAGATCTGCATATCTTTCCCACAATCCATATTGTCTAAACCTGTAAAAATGATGAAATATTTTAGTATGAAAAATAATATATATTTTTTCTAAAATGAAAGACAAGTATATATAAGAAAACGAAAAATAGCTGTATATATATAATATACCTGTCGGGATGATTCACATAAAGCTTATTGATATACTTTGGATTAGGATCGGGGATGTAGAATTCAGCAGCAGAGCAATTTGGAATCCCTATTTCCCACATTGTAGGACCATCTCTTGGTGGCTTAAATATTAGGTCTCCCAAGTTAATATCACAACCTGTACATATATATATATATATATATATATATATTTATATCTCACATTTATTTATTTATTTTATACAAATACTCTTGCTAAATAATTAAACAAATTTGTAATTAGAAAAGTTTTCCAAAAATAAGAATCGGACCTTCAGTTATGGTAATGACAACATCACGCCTATAGTCACCAATAATTCCAGGAATCCATGCATAAAGATTGTAATCGCCACTTCGTATGTGATTAATAGAGAAATGGCCACGTGCATCTGCCACGGTCCAAAATTGGTAACCCTAGTGGGACATAGTCATTTTTTAAAATAATGTTAGATACAATACTAACACATACAAGTACTACTCCATTTGAATAAAAATTGAGCCCTCCATTTAAAAATGAATTGCTATGTGCGAGTAAATTTGTCTACTTTCTTCAAAGACTGTACAAATCATTTCACTAAATTTTATTATATATCTTTAATAATACCAATTGGTATAATACATTTATAATGTCTTAAAACTTGAAGAAGACAAATCTTAAATAAAGAACAACCTTTTTCACAAAATAAATGATGTTATAATATCCGTTGTTATATATACATAGTAATAATGATTACATTAATACGATGAATTAAATTAAATACCTTGCATTCTGTTTGCCAGGATCCAAGCTCTCCAGGTGGTGCCAAGCCAACGTAAGCCAAGTTTGCGGGAATGCACTCGTCACTTGCATGCCTGCGCAAAGCATGCACCCAACTACATTAATCTTTGGTCCTTTCTAAGGTGTGTTTTTTTTTTTTTTCAATCATTCTATGTGAATATAAAAAAAACTTATATTTACAAATTTTGATAGATATTTATTTTGTAAAAGAATTTAATTTTAAACTTTTTTAAAATTAAATAAAAAATAGTAATTATAGACAAACTTTTTTTATATGAAAGTATTTTTATAAATATGTTATTAATTATTTTATATCTTGAATACCAATTTTGAGTGATTGTTTAAAATTTCTGAAAAAATATTAATCATTAACATGACGATGATCTCTTTTGATTTTACTAACCGAGATTATTGGAAATATATAGATCATGAGTCCGAAAACAATATAATTGTGTAATTATTATGATATAATCGCGGCCGCCAGGACTCGACACAATCATTAATATTGACATGAGTTGAAGGCGATTAAGGAACATATATACCTGTCTCGAATATGCAATCTACCACTGACCCTGCCCCTTTGATCAGATGATGGAAAATCCTCGGAAGCTGGAAAATGGTAGGGCCAGCTTTCAACTTCAATCTTCATCTGATCAAAATAAAATGATTTCACTTTAAATTAATTAGTGCTGTTAACTAGAAAATGTTTAGAGGGTAAAATGAGATGAGAATTTTATGAGTAATAAGATAGTTTATAAATAATAGTGAGATAATTTGAGTTGAGTATTTTTTGAGTTTTGAAAAATACAAGAGAAAAAGTTAAATAAAAAATATTCTAAATTTTTAATATTGTAAGAATATAGTTTTATAATATTATTTTTGTTTCGAGATTTGAAAAAGTTGAAATTATTTTTTATTTAAAAGTTTAAAAAAGTTATAATAATTAGTTTGAAAATTTTGTATTTAAATTATGTTAATCTGGAAATAAGATTAGATAAGATCAAATGAAATCAGATGAAAATTTTGTATCTCTCCCCAAACTTGCCCTAAGGTTATATATGTTGGCAGAGGCGGATTAGGATCATGATAACACAGTTTTTCTTTTTCCACAAATGTAAAACTATATGTAATAGAGTTCTTGCTAAAACTCAAAATATACATTATTTTTCTTAAAAATTAACATGTTGGCTTAAAAAAACTATAAAAGGCAAAAAATATATATATATTTTTAAATTCATAACATTGTGTATGATCTCTAGGTTGATAACTTCTTTTATTTTGATTGACATTTACAATTTCTTTTTGTATTGCTATCATATATAATAACAATCTCTATATATCCTATGTTATGAATTACTCACTCGTTTTTTAGCATCTTCCCAAAGGGAAAATGGGTCATGACTTGCATGATCATCTCTCGACTTAGAATTAAGGTACATGAAGATGGGGCCAAAAACTTTCTTCCATGGCTCGTTGGGCTTCAGTTTGAGCACAAGATCCTCTCCTCCATAATGAGCACTGAGAAACATCTGTTGTAACCATCTTTATTAGCTAGGTTTAACATTAATTATAGCAAAATCACATTCACAACAATTGAAAAATAATACACATGATACAGTCATTTTCACAATCTTTTACATAAACTATGTCTTAAATTATGAGTATTTTTGTGCAATTAGTTTTAACTAAGGTTGCATATATACAAATATTGCTACTATACTGTCCCAGTTATACTGTTCACTTTATCTTATTGACATGGGCATGTGATTTATTAAACAATTAAAAAAAAATATTTAAAATAAAATAGCGAAAATATGAAGATTGAAACTCTAAATTTCCTCTATTAATCTTTTTATGATTGTATTTTTAATTTTTTTTTTAAAATAAATCACATGTCAATAGGACAAAATGAAAGATATAATTGAGACAACATAGTATTAACAAAATTTCTCATATATATATATTTGCACACACATTAGTACTCCAAGTGGAAAACTCTACTCGTCATCTTCATACCACACACCACATAATTTTTTAATTTTTTAATTTTTTTCTTATTAAATATGTGGTGTATGGATAATGAATAGAAAAATTCAATCAGTTTATAAAGAGTAAAATAAAAAAAAATGAAAAAAAAAAAGCACAGCATATAATGTAGTATGAAGATGATGAATAAAAAAATTCTTCCACGTGACTACTCTCAAAATTAAGCCATTTTTTTTTAATACAAGAGAGCGGGAGATTTCAAATACAGTTTTTTTATTTGAAGAATCAGTATGCCATCATTGACCTTTCAGCTCTCGACAAATATTAAGCTTTTTGAACATGAAATATATATGCAACAAATTAATATTACTTACAGCAAGGTTGAAGGGCCCCACATGGGAAGTCAAGTTCTGTTTGATGGGTCCACCCGATCGAAACTCACTACTAGGTGTGATTTGCCAGAATCCCACGGGCGGGTCGGTGCAGATCCATCCATGGACCTTAAGATCTTTGTTCTCACATGAATACTGGTACTTGTCATCCACCTAAAACCATAATATATATATTCAACAAATTATTCCTATACACTATAACCTAATAATTAAGCAATTTCAATAATTTTTGTCTCTCAATTTAAAGAAAAAAAATTGTATTACTAGTTGCAAAGAAACTGCGAGAATTGTCTATCTAGACTTGTACAAATCATAATTAGTCCTTAAAAGAATTCATCATGTGTACCTCTCCCTTGAACTCCGGCTCCACAGGATCAACGAGCAAGACTGCTTCTGGTGTAGCCAGAGGTTCACCTCTTTCTGGTAACCGATCGTCCGGAAGAGGCATGAATCTTTGTCTGTTGTCCGCTATTGCCATGTAGTGAAACCTATATATAATTACATATTTTAAGAAACCAATATATATCGATGAGCATCGATCATGAGGTTCAACATATAATTAATTAATTAATTCATGTTAATTACATGTGTACGCACTTGTCTTTTCTGAGTTTGAAGACAATCCTGGTCTGTGGGAGGTTGAAAGGAGGCCATTCCTTTAAGTGATCGTAGATGGCGTAGGTATAGAAGCCCGGGGAATTACGTAGCATTATAAACCTGCAGATGAGCAAACATCATGCATGCATGTATACCTTTAATTAATTGCATGCTAGCCGTGGCATATCGGTCATGGCATGCATGCATGTAGTACGTACCTTTTGTCTATATTTAAGGGGACGAACTTTCCCTGAAGCGAGGGATCCCATAACCTTTTGAATGAGATCTCTACTTGTTCTTTCTTTTCTACTACAACCCTAAAACTTGTTCCTTTGATCCTGCATACATATATGGTAATATCATTTCTTGATGACCAGTTAACGAGAAAAGAATAATTAATTGGAGTACTTCAACTGCATTTATCTGCATACATGAAGAAATAATACCCATAGGACAAATTGATGACAGAAAAAAAAAAAAAGGCAAGGTGGTGCATATTTCTGGAAAAAAAATAAAGGCTTTTTTCATCGTTGCAGGTACATACACATCGAATGTACCCGTTGTTCCTGTACTTCCGGTTTCACTCCAGACAAGGTCCCAGTACCTACATAATATTTCATCCAAAATATGTAACATATCATATGTAGCTATATTTGTAAAGCACGATTAACAACCCCTCCTTTTCCTTAAAAGAAGGAAGAAAAACAAAAGAAGACCCAAAACAGAAAAATTTAGAGAGCAATTTTAATAACGAGATTACGTACCCTCTATTGACCTCCTCGTCGAGAACTTCAAGCAAATTGTCGATGCCATTATATTTAATCCCAGTCACAATTCCATCTGGATTTGATAATGTTACTTGGAGTATACCGTTATCCATCGTCACCTGTACAACATGCAAGAGTGAAGAGTCTGATGATGATCATTACCTAAACTTATAATTAAAATGTAATATTAATTACTTATAAGTTAGCATGCATATATGCAGATTGGTTGGGAAGTTGAGGAGCAAAATGAGTTTAGAAGTCCTTAATTGTGCATAAAATGGGAACTTATTTACCATCTATATATATACATGACTTACAAGGCTGTCCTTAATATGCAATTGCACCCCCGCAGGCATGGGGATGAAGCCCTTGGTTGTCTATCTCGGCGGTCTATTTTCCTTCTTTTCGCAGAACAAAAGATCAAGTTCTGAATTTTGGGATGCAGCTTGATCCGAATCAAGAAGGCTAGGATTGAACTCGATCTTTCAAGGAGCTAATAATATTATGAAGCTGGCAGTTTTTGCAAAAAAAGATGGAATCATGTGTTGATCAGGAGAAAATCTCTAGTATTCCGTGCATCGATGATCATGATCGATGATGATATATATATTGCGCCCTCCTCAGTCTGGAAATATTTGAAATTTAAAGCTAGCTAGCTAGGTAACTAGCTAGCTTACGTACTGGGGGATAATTGGGTAGGGTTTGCTTGAACTTTAGAGGAAGATATTCATTCTTTAACATTTTCTTTCTTGATTTCTTTACTCGGTTGCCACTGACGTCATAGACGTGCAGGAGTCGCTAGCCTTGTCTAAAAAAGCTAATGTACTGAAAATCATGCGTAGCGTGCGATCATGATGAGATTCTAATTATAAATACACAAGACAATGCTAGCTAGGTTACTGTCGAATGTGTAAGTGTGTACACCAGTACAAATCAAATTTTTTTATTTTTTAAAAATATTTTTAAATATCATTAACAATTAAGGAAAAAATAAAAAAATATAAATTCACTAATTAATAATCACCTCCTTAACTATTTTTAAAAAAATAAATAACGAATATTTGTGGCTTTTTTTATTTTTTTTTTATTTTTTATAGAGCTGGTTAGACTTGTAAATTAAATATTGCTCGTGATCACTAATTGAAACTGCTACATATAGATATAGATGCATATATATATATTTGTTGATCACGGGATGCAATATATAATATATGATGATATTGGGGCGCGGGCCATGCACCATGCATGGTCGTTAGGTACGTATGTAATCTCAAGTCTGGTAACGGGTCGAAAGAGAGAGAGCTAGAGAAGGTGCCAAGTCATGATAAGCGTGCTCACTTTTAAGCTATTAATAAAGCGTAGCACCATATCGAAACGAAGTGACATAATCATGTAAGATTTAATAAATGATTTCTATAAAGATCAATTTCGTACATGGATCTTTATAAAAAAGTAGATGCTGTCTTGAAAAAATATAAAAAATATATTATTTTTTAGCAGATCCGGCCACCATTTTATAAAGAGAATTTACTGAGCTTGTTTATTTATAAATTGTACCTAGCATTATTTATTGAGAAATATAAACGGTTTGTATAAATTTTAAATAGATAAACCTCGCGCAGACGTCTCTGTAAGAAAGTGGACTGTATTTTGAAAAAGTAAAAAAAAAATATCACTACAAAGGATACGTCCTGTTGCAGCTCTTGAATCCTTCGGAAATCACCCCATATTTCGCAGCTGATGGACTGTACCAACAATCGTGGCTTCGTCGCATGTTGGACGCCATATAATCGTTGCAACTGCTGGAACTCAGCTAATGTTGTGAATCGTTGGCAAAGCAGATGTTTTCCATCGTTTTTTACTGATGGGAAAAACAGAGAAAAGCCGATGCAACTGCTGTGGAGATTTCCGATTGTAATCGTTGCAGCTAAGTGTTTGGGTCGATTTACAACGTCGCAGTACCGCTACGATGCCGCTGCAATTTATGGGGTGCATCCTCGACTGAAATTTAAATCGCTGTAACTTCTAACGTTACGTCGGCAGCCCATCCACCACAAATACTCTGTTTTTCGCTGATGCTGTCCTTTCTCAACAAAGTTGAAAACTAACGGGATATTGTTCTTAAGTCGCCGGCAGAACCCAGCAGTTTGCGTCTTTGGAAAATCGCTGCCATGCCTTCCTTCTCAACGGAAAGAGCTCTGACGCATCAAGTTGGCTATTTTGCCCCCCTGTCTATTACCCAGCTAGCGTCCATATATTGCCGCTGTCCTACTTAAAAGATCTTTTTCGTCCCAGCTGTTGCAATCAATTTATTTGACTGGATATTAGAGGATTTTCCAGCAGGTATTAGTTTTTGTTGCATCGATTTATTTTACAAGATACGTGAATACGACGGAAACCATATTTTAAAACTATTGGACGTTGTTTTGCCCCTATTTTTGTGTACTACATTTCTCCCCACAGACTACAATATTGCATATTAACAGGCATTTACACGCTTTTGTAAGCTGCTACTTTAATTAATGCATAGATCATAATATTGTCAGTAGAGCATTTTACAAGATAATATTAGTCATTAATTTGGTAACATACTAAGTAGATCATATATATATACCAATATTATCATAAATATAAAATAAAAATCTGAAATGTGTGTTCTCCATAAGGGTTGAGAGAATTCACAGGTTACCAAATTTATCATTGCCAATAGAAGTCAATAACTGTTACTGGAAAAAGTGCTTAGTCAAATGAAGATCACAACAATCTTATATATTTTATATATCCATATATATATATATAATTTTATATATCCATATATATATAATTATATTTATTCATCTGTTTTTTTTCATTAATAAACAAGCAGATATATAGATTCCATGCTAATTGCTACAATAGACCACCTAAACCCCCCTGTTAAGTCATTCACTATGAAATTGCTATGTGGGTCTTGTAGCTCATGCAATAAATAGTCTAAAAACTGGAATTTCTTGAATTGTCTAGTGTCATATATGAAATCTGTAACCCCTTGCATAACAATTGAGCAATTGAAGAAACTAATGAACTTTCTCAATTCAACACATCTTGCAACCCAAACAAAATATTGCCATCCAAAATCCACAGCTTCATTGATCATCAAACTCTAAATAAAGTGCCATTTTGGTGGAATACATAAATGGCCTGTGTTTCCAGAACATTTTTCTTACTTCCTTCCAACTGCCCAGCCCCTACTAACTAGTCCAATCCCCACAAAGTACCACATGTATTTAAACACTTTCACAAATCCATTTATATACACTGGTGCATTCGGATAATTCACACATAGAAAGAGAGGAGAGACTGATTTCTTACAATAGATATATTGTAATTGAATGGTACTCAATTAACCTTCTGGTCCATGCCCTCTGAACTGTCATGGAGCACTGCAGCATAGCCCTACACATCATTGGGTGGAGTGGTAAGAACTGCTTAAGTTGGTCATATATAGCAGTACCGCAAAAATTCCCTAGCTGGCCGCCCATTAATACTGTAATTATTTCACATTACCTCCAACCACCTGCATTCCATAACCCATTTAACATCAATGGAGGTATAAATGCAGTGTAAAGATATAGTTAACTTAATTGTTAATGGTATGCAAAAATCACTTTTTCGACATAATTAACATGATTGCTTACATATTCATGTACTTGCCTAGTTGCAGTCGCTTCTGTCACTCACTTCCCATATATAACTACAGCAGTTATACGTCGCTATTATGATCCCCTTATAATACTAGCAATGTCAATTAACCCAGTGTAAGTTCTCTCGAGATCAATTATTTGTATAATGATCAAATCTGAGCATTATATATCAACCTAATTAAGTGTCCTATTTCTAGTTACTGAAGTTGGTCATGAAATCACAATAAACTTCTTGTCAAACCCTGAATATATTACCTGGATTTCGACTTCCTATCCAGCCACTGCAATAATAAACCCCAACCTAATTAGCTGTCATTCCAAGATCTCACTAAACCCAGCTATGATACAAATGTTCCTCTATTGGCATCTATGGTGTATGTTGTGTTCCTTTTAACTTAACACCTTTACATGAATAGACAATACTCATCCAACTATTACTTACAGTCATAAGTTGCTAGAAATCTGAGGTCTTTATGATCTTTAGTAGCCTTATAATTCAAATCATTTATAAGGGTATCATATACTATAAACCACTCAGTTTCAACCTACAAGATGAGAAAATGAATGAACACCATAGTTTAGGGCCATTTTGCTATCACTTTTTGAAGTAATAATCCCATTACTTCCTCCAACCTCTATCTCTAATCTGTGTAGACCACCCCGTATATTCATTTGGTATTAAAATTTGTCGATGATTCAAGTGCTGCCCCATATCTGTAGAAGCCAACATGCATCAGTCTTCTACACTATTGCACTAAGCATATATGAATGCAATAAAGGATTGCTAAACGGGAATGGCATGGTTATGACTAAATTAATATAACATGTTGATCTCTTTGGCATTCTCAACTTTTTCTTAAACTACAATGCATAACCAAAATGACAGCCAAAGTTTTTCCAAATTTGAGAAAAATTCTGTACACAGGCCCATCAAAGCACATCTAAAACCTATGCTCCCTCTATTTTTTTTTATGAGTATCCTATGCTCTCTTTATTTATCATAATATATTGATGAAACTTTTTCAATAGCATGAATCAACAAACCAACTCATAATCATCACTACAACACAGTCATCCCAACAGAAACATTAACTTTTGTAATTTTCCCCACCTTTCAGGGCAGTGATGTAACATATTTCCAGACATCTGCAACCATTTTCAAAACACTTGAACATTTCATTTTGGGATTTGCTGGAGATGTCGTCCCCCCATATTGCTGTCCAGTTGCCACAGCCCAAAGGCAACCAATTCCATCACTGCCCTCTATGTTGTACCTGCATACCAACATCCCTGTCAATGTGAGTGTAATAATAGAGAGAGTGTGATTGGGTGAATTCACGAGTTCCTGTGAAAAATATATATACTTACATTTTGAATTTTTTACTAATTCAGCTTTGAGTATGTAACCCATTGAACTTCTCCCCTAATATCCTAACTTACTAGCTTAAAACTGACATCTGCTCTGTTCATTAACCATGTCATATATGGCCAGCTAGAGAAATATTTGAACCTCCCCCAGCCATCCCACTGCATTTTGGCTTCCAAAAATATACTCCAGTTCGAACCCAAGGCATAGATAGACAGCAGTTTGCTACATATATATAGTTATATATTTATATGTATTCCCCCAGCCACCCTCTCCTCCTTTCCCAAAAAGCATGCAGTAGGCATGCACACAAATGACCCACAAAAAATGCACCCAAAATCTGTCAAAAAATTGCTAAAAGGTGTTTTCATGCAGCTCAGGGGTCACTGCCTCCCCCAAAGTGTATCTCCCTCGCGCGACTGAAATGAAGCCATGAAACTCCTCAACAGAGCATCAGTTTCAGTTTGACGCTCCACAACCACTCGCATTTCTTCCCTTACACGGTCTAGTTGACTCTTGTAGTCCTCTGCATCTTTCTTATGTTTTTCCACTAACAGGGCATACTCTTTAGCTTGTAACATGTCCTTTTCTCTTGTAGACTCTGGTATCACCATCTCTCCGAGGCCTCGTGCATATCCTGGCCTATGCCCAAGTACCTCCCTAAAGACAGCCTTAGCTGCCTCATCAGTACGATTCTCAGGGGCTAAGTCATCCATCTTTCCAGCCATCTCCTTCTGCACATAGTGTAAAATCAGTTACTCATCATGTTTCTGTTATGAAACCATGGTACAGATTTTCACCATTATTTTAACTATGCCTTTTAGTCTATCTGGCATGAAAGATTTGAGATGGCTTACATAAATATCTTCACTGGCATCTGTGACAAATCTATCATTCTTCTTTGACCAACGGACTGCTTTGTAGAAGTCCACTAAGTTTGCTCCTTCGGATCGCTATTTGTTAATAAAACATCCAATTTTGTTACATGGTTCAACAACCATAAGGAATAAAGGCCTTAAGACATATAGTACATAACAAATTCTGCAGTGAATAAATTAGTGTACAGCCACAGTTACAATATCATTTTCCCATTGACTAGATGTGCTTTGGATTTTTCATCAATTTTACAACACTTTGTCTTACCCTATGATTCAAATGTAATGCATATATCCATTGCAAGTTAATAATCTAGTGGCAAGTCTAACGTCTTCGATCATGTTTTTAACTATCACCTGCAACCATTTGTCCATGAAAATTCATAACAATACCATAACTGGTTGCACAGCTAATATAGACATAGCATCAACTCTTGTGGAAAACAGTGCTTTATTTTATCACCGTACATGCATCTGACAACAACCCCTTTGATCTCTCCCCCCCACATTGCGCATACCTGGAGGTACATAACCCCTAACCTAGCTTGTATATGGCCTTATATTTTTGCATGCCACCGTAATACACAAATATGCTAATCTCACATTTGTCCTATTTCTGATAAATCTAATCTCATCATTATATGGCTGTCTCTGGAAATTGCACATAAGTATGGCAAATCTTTGACCACATAATCCAGTTAGATTTTAAAACAGAATTTTTTAACATGCAAAAATCTGTTGGTTTACAATTACTGCAGCAACTTACAATTACTACCTCCAATCACTGATCGTAACAGAAGGCTGTGTGTTTAAAAATTTTCCACATGAAATTGTGATTTGCAGCTTAAGATTACCATAATCAGCTTGAATAAATTAGAAGCAAACCAACCCAAGCCCTATACCTTTTCCTCTAGGATCCTCACAAACGATTTCCGCCCTGCAGTGTGATTAATCTTCAGCTTCATACGATTCTCCTTATTTATGTTTGAGATTTTCTGCCATCATGCAAGTAAACAGGTTATTTTTCTGCCAACTATATGGACCTTTGTCAAGACTTTTCTATATTGTATATACAAAATGGTAGCCCAATAAGCAACAGCTTTAACATACCTTGAAGTGATCACTTCCCCATCGGCCACATAGCTTAACCCATACCAAGGGCTCGACCAAGCTTGTCCCACCAGCCAATGCCTCCTCATGGCTCGCATATGCCAAATACTTCTTGTGAAGCTCATGGTGGAATGCGTTAAATCTCTTACGCAGCTGCTTCCAAACTGCCAACCGATGGTTCTTAAGTTCCCAATCTAATTCAAAGTCACCCTACACAAAAAATAAACTATGGTCATCTAACCCATAGTTAAGTGGCCTTCCTTATACCAAGGCACCTACAGCTGTGTATATTGTCTTACCCTGACCCTGTCAATCAACTCATCCTTAACGGACTTGGGTACGTCCGTCCATCTTGCAAAGCTCATGTCCGCATGATGTTTTAAAATCCACGTTACTCGTGTTGTAAAGAATGAGGCATTCTCACAGCAAGGTGCTGTCTCCCCATCATTTATTCTCAAAGGTATTTTCCCGTGCCTCCTTAATTTATCGAACTCGGTACACTTAGCGGGCCCACGTCCACGTTTCTGTTGTCCAACATTTGTTACGGGAACTGCAGCTTCGTCCTCTGTCATTAAAATGTGAAAATAATGCAGCAATTATTTACTGACAACAATATAAAATTACCCAAAACAGCAGGCTGTAATATATTGTATTGCAGGTCACTTGATTCTAAAGGTACATGAATAACACAACTAATGCCTTACCAATATTGTCTCTAGTAGAAATGGCTCCTGTTATCGGATTGGTTCTGGGGTTATTAATTTCATGTATCGGTGGCTGTGTTGACTCATCATAGTCCTCTCCTTGACCCTCTCGCTGACTCCATCGCCAAATATTGTCTCTATTAGTGTCTGCTGTCGGTATTGGATTGGCGTAGACAGGATATCTTTCTATGGAGGGTGGCTGTGTTGACTCATCATGCATTTCCCCATTAACCTCTCGCATTATCCATCGCCAAATAGGGTCTCTATTAGTGTCCACTGTTGGTATTGGATTGCCATTGACAGTATTTCTGAATACGGATGGTGGCTGTGTTGACTCATCATAGCTCTCGCCTTGACCCTCTCGCTGACTCCATCGCCATATATTGTCCCTATTAGTGTCATGAGTCGATATTGGATCAGCATTGACAGTATTTCCTTCTTTGGAGGGTGGTTGTGTTGAGTCATCAAATCTCTCGTCTTGATCCTCTAGCTGACTCCATCTCGAAATACACCCTCTATTAGTGTCCGCTGTTGGTATTGGGTTGTCGTTTGCATGAATTCTTTCATGTAATTGTGGCTGTGTTGACTCATCAGAGCTCTCGCCTTGACCCTCTTGCTGACTCCATCGGCAAATAAGTGGAGGCCGTGGTCGGCCTCTTGAAAAAGGTCTACCTCGTCTTTTAAATTGTCGAACTCCTCTACCCCTTGCTCTCCCACTTTGTTCCATCTACTTATCCAACTTGATCTGAAAATCATTGATTGTCAATCAATGAAGTAAATCTCCTACAAGCCTAAAGGGTTATATTACTGAACCTCCCCCTTTAGGTGATTGAGTCAGTTCATGTATCAAAATAGATCATGCAATAAATATAAATTAATTCCAGGTCAAATTCTGTCAAACATTGCCAAAGCAACACCATGCAGCTTGCAATCAACCTACAGGTATAATAGTAGAGCAATATCAATAGAGTTTAGATTCTTAAGTTCCATTTACAAGAAGTCCTAACCAGTGCTTCCCTGTCTTAATACTATTTCTTAAGACAACTCAAGTAACAACTTACGGCTGTTTATGTTAGCTCATTTATTCCGTAATAACCCATATCAACCTATGCAGCAGAATAAGTTACTATTATCAAGTTGGCCTTATAGTCTTAATAGCTTCCCTCTATAGGCAAATTTACAGCATGTTATTTCAAAGTTTGAAGTTAGGCATGCAATATATGGTCCTACATCTGCACTTCCTCACTTACCATGCAGCTGAATAATCTCAACCTAACATAAGGAAAGTAGATTACCTCCTTGAATATTTTGTACTGGACCAATGCTGCTGTTGGTTAGGTAGCAACTTACCTGGTAGGTAATCCAAGGGTTGCCAAAATGAATCTGTCTTCTTGAAGTGATCGGATGGTTACTGGGCATGCAGCATGACCTGCCCAATATGATTCAGGCATCAACACTAGCTTCTGATATGGATCAAGATATTATAATACTTCAATTATCAGCATTTCAATTCACTAGTAAGCATACTTGACTATGATTTAATCAAAAAATATGTTAATATGTATGGAGTTCAAAGCCTGGCCTTTTATGCTAGTACCAAGGGTAAGAATAGGAACAAAAGTGTTGTTAAATGACCGTGCATTGCATTCTTCCAAGCCATGCCTCACCTGGATCGTAACAGGTTTGGTTAAGCTTAACCTTTTATATCACCATTTTTTTTGGACAAGATGTTGGACTATGTACTCAAGCATTTCACTCTCCATGTAATGGAGAACTCTCTATAGAGTTATACCACATAACTCTGAAGAATATATATAGTGTCCACATCATATACACACTGTCAAATCAGCCCACCCAACAGAAATCACGACAACCCTCTCAATCTCCAACTTCCCTCCCATTAGAAACTTCCAGCATGAATCGTAAAGAACAAGAAAAAGAAGAAATACAACGGGAAACCAGTAAGGAAATCATGAACAACATTTATTCATGTTGTCCAGAAAATGAAAGGATAGAAGCATGCCTATAGAAGAACAAACCAGCCTTTGTGTCTTCAAGAAAAGCTATAAATGAATACACAGAACAAGAAATACCTTCCTCACTTACCTTGAACCTTTTAACAGCAAGTTTGAAATTTAGCACCTCTTACCAAGTGGGTGTTGGCAGTTTTGCAGCAAGAAGGCCCAAACTTTCCTCAGAAATATGGAAGCCAAGAGCAGTAGCTGAATTCAACTGAGAAAACTAGAGTGGCAAGTTCTTCAGCTTCGAAATATGTATGATCAGCACCAACCGTGTACTTCATTCAGCTGATATGCAATAGTTTAAATGGGGCAACTTCCAAATTTACTGCTTTTCCAACTTTCAGTAAACAGTCTCCCGCCCAATAAAATCCAGCGCCAAAACTTTCCCCCCACCCCACTGATATTAAATCCACCTGTTTTCACATCAGGTTTTTATTAAGTTTACACTAAATAATTTAAGTTACCATTTACCTGAAATTAGCCTTTAAGTAAATCAAATTATTTACTTAGAAACGTCTCTTGATTCTGATGTATTGTGTTATAATACATCATGTATTAATTTGCAGTAGCATTAATTAATTCTTAGTGTTGATCTGAATTTTAAAGTTTACAGTTTTATAATACTGCCCACAACTGACACCATAATATATTATGCATATCTAATACTGGGAAGAAAGCTTGCAATTTGGATATATCAATTAACCAAAACCTTTAGTGCAGCTTCTCTGTCTGGGTGCCTGTTATCCATATGTTACCTTTGAATCAGCAGGTTTTTCCTTATCACCAACTTTCGTCAATTGAAGCACATTTTAGTAATTATTTAAGAACTCCCTTATATTGGCCCAAATGAGTCCAATTATTTTAATCTATGCTTGTCTCCCCTTGCATACAATATAGTAATTATATCTATATTACTTACCTCACTTTCCAATTGTCTATGGTCATCTGCCAATTGGAAAGTGCAACACAGCCATTTCAACGAATTAGTTTATTCTTGCTTTGGATTCTTTTAGTTTATTGGACAAGATTTCACCCACAGACTCTGTCAACTCGATTCTGGTCCTTATATGGAGCTAAAAATAACGGGCAAGTTCCACTATATTTATACCATGCATTAAGTGATCATCTCATTACAAGTTAATTTATCAAGAAAATCTTCCAATATATCGACGGTGAATACCCAGGCTAGCTCTATTGGGATAACTCAATTGTAATGCACTGCCCATGTAAAATACTCATGCAGTTCAGTTATGTGTATGGCACTAGAAGTATCATTAATATGAGCAATTGTAATTGTGCATGTTGTCTATATGGACTGCATTTTATTCTAATATTAAGATACCAAGCAATAAGTTATAAAAATGAGCTTCAGTTTGCATTTTCTCCATGCTCCTACTGCATCTCCACATTACTAATGGTTGCTACACAATGTCCACATTTTCTCTCTACTTATAACTTCATGCATTCTTAATTTTGGACATAATTATGGATGCAGTAAAAAATACGATTTTTACTCTTCAGACGCATCTCATTCAAGTTGCACATGGTTAGTTTATTAATAGTACATCACATGCACTATAGCATAGACTTAGTAGTCGACTTTGACCAGCTAACATTTAGCTACAACAGCAGGCTGTCGTGTTACAGCTTAGTTCATTTTATCACCTGCAGTAACAGCACACATCCATAACCATGGTTAGTACATGTGTTATGATGTTTGGCTAGAATCAACACAAAGACTCCAGCAACACAAGCAAGCAATAAATAACGGCCATTTGGCCACTTACTACCCAAGTTGCCCCAAGTAGATATTAAAGCGCCCTGCACAAGAATATTTTCATTACACTACAGCCATCAATAAATCGCACAGTACAGGATAATGCATTTATCATAGAATAGCTATCACTAATAAGTAGGATGATGACATATTAGTAGTAAAGGTTATGGCCATTGAAGTCCAGTAGTCAAATAATATGAATTCGTTTACCTTATATACAAAGCACATTTAGTGGTCTAATTCGACATTGACTCTTCATCTGTCGAGAAATATTCCTTGTCTGAATATTCCCCATCGCCATAACCATCTTCTGAAGCGTAAGCAAAGGCCTCATTGTTGATGAGATCTCTGGTATTCTGATCGTCACGGCCCAAATGCATAGCTTCTGGGGCATCAATACTTATAGGTTCTATATCAGTCCTACTTAGTGGAGTTATGACTGGATCATCATCACAATGCATAGGAGCATACTCATATGATGGAACATCATCTTGATAGGCATCATCGTCACTTGATTCGACATCCTTATCATCTAATGCCCTCGGTATTGGTGGAATGTCGTAAACATTCCTATTTGTGAACTTCTGAACAACATACCAATTCCCTTTCAACCGTAAATCTTTTACATAATAACATTGGGAAGCTTGGCATGCCAACACAAATGGCTCGTCTTTATACCAAGTGCGTGACATGTTGACACTAGTCATATGGACGTCCACTCGGACCCCCCGTCTTTGATCACTAACGTCAAACCAATCACAACTGAACAAGTAAACGTGACGCCCTCCCATATAGCGTAACTCCAGGACTTCATTTATAACACCATAGAAGTCTAGATTATTAGGCAAATTTTCCCCCTTTACAACAACACCAGAATTTTGTGTCCGTCGCCATGGTTCACGTTGTTTTGAATGGAACCTTTTCCCATTTATAATGCAAGCAGAATATGTTGCAACCCAAAGGTCAGGACCGCAAGCTAATGCATATAGATCTGCGGAAACATCTTGCGGGTTGACTATACGTTGGTCTTGAACCTGCCAGGATAAGGTGAACCGCCTCAGCATGTTAGGAGTTCGGTATTAGTGGGGGAAATATCTAAGTATTTAATGGATTTTGGACTTACACGTTTCTTGAACCAAGTTGGAAACTCATTCTTGTGCATGCGATCACAAGAATTTGGCGTATGCAACTTACACTTCTCGTAGTGCTCACTGCACACAAAACCCAAGGCCATGTATGTAAAAACCATGGGGACATAACACAAAATTACCCAAATCTGTGATTGGAAAACATAACTGTTTGAAATATATGAAGGATGCATACTCTATGTAGGGTTGAATCTCTACGTAGTTGTTAAGAATGTACCATCGAGCTGAGCTAAGGAGTTTATCATCTAATTTCACATTAGATGCTACGCCCAATGGACGAACATGTTGATTGAAAATTGAGAAACCATCTATGGTGTCCTCTCCTCCGCCATCAATGTTGCGATCAACTCGAGTGAACTTCGTCTCAACGTCTTGAAGGTACATTGAGCAAAAAGTTAGGCATTCAAGGTGAATATATGCTTCAGCTATTGAACCTTCTGGTCGTGCTTTATTCTTGACATACCGCTTGAATTTGCCGAGAAACCTCTCAAATGGATACATCCATCTATATTGTACTGGACCCCCAAGTATAGCCTCACGGGGTAAATGAATAGCTAGGTGGATCATTACGTCAAAAAAGGATGGAGGGAATATCATCTCCAACTTACATAGGATGATGACAATATCACTTTGAAGCTGGGATAGGTGAGTTATATCAAAAGTTCGGGAACACAACTTTTTGAAGAAACTGCTGAGCTCAGTCAAAGCCAAGGCAATGTCAGGTCGTAAGAACCCCCCAACTGCGATAGGAAGTAGGCGTTGCAAGAAAACATGACAATCATGGCTTTTAAACCCTAATATTTTGCAATCACGTACGGAAACACAACGGGCAATATTGGAAGCAAACCCATCAGGGAACTTAACCTCCGCCAACCATTCACAAAATTTATTTCTTTCATCTCCGTGGAGTGTGTACATTGCAGGTGGCAGCGTAAACTTCTCACCTGCATGCCTCAAATGTAATTCCTTCCGCATACCCAAAATCTCCAGGTCACGTCGTGCATTGATGTTATCTTTGGTTTTGCCAGGAATGTTCAATAAAGTACCAAAGATGTTATCACAAATGTTCTTTTCAATATGCATAACATCCAAATTGTGCCGAATCAAAAGAGTTGACCAATAAGGTAACTTGAAGAATATGCTAATCTTTGTCCAATTCAACTCTTCCGAAGTGCGTTTTCTCTTTCTACGGGATTTACCAAATTGCACATCCCCAACCATATGTAGTTGACTGACAATGTCTGATCCAGATAACACCCTTGGTGGAATACGGTGATCTTCTTTACCATTAAACAACCCTTTCTTCGATCTCCATATGTGGTCTGGCGGTAAGAATCGACGGTGTCCCATATAACATTGTTTCCTCCCAAACTTCAACCAATTTGATTCTGTATTGGCATTACAAGAAGGACATGCCAATTTTCCTTTAGTTGACCACCCAGAGAGATTACCGTAGGCAGGGAAATCATTAATTGTCCACATCAAAGCAGCATGCAACGTAAACGTCCCTTTAGTGGAGGCATCATATGTAGGCACCCCATGCTCCCAAAGTTCAACCAATTCATCAACCAATGGCTGCAAGTAAACGTCAATGTCATTACCTGGTGATTTAGGACCAGGAATAAGTAGGGATGTCATGAAGAATTGGTCTTTCATGCATGACCAAGGAGGCAAGTTATACGGCACGAGGATAACTGGCCAAATGCTATACGGTTTTGCTAAATTGTTGAAGGGGTTGAAACCGTCACTGGCCAAACCGAGCCTCACATTGCGAGCGTCCCCAGCAAACCAACTATGGTCTTTATCAAATGTCTTCCAAGACTCAGAGTCTGCTGGATGCCTCATAATGGTATCAGTTGTGACTCGTTGGTCTTTATGCCATCGCATATCAGTGGATATCTTTGTAGACATATATAACCGCTGCAGTCTTGGAACCAACGGGAAATGACGCAACACCTTTTGAGGAATAACTCGTGTCCCATGTGTAGTTGACATCCACCTTGAAGCCTTACAAACGGGACATTCATTCTTATCAGCATTTTCTTTCCAGAATAATATACAGTCGTTTGGGCATGCGTGAATTTTTTGGTACTTGAACCCCAACCCTCTCTCCAATGACCGTGCTTCTTCATATGACGATGGGCATGCAGCATCAGGAAAGGCAGCCCGCAACAAGTTAAGCAACTGGTCAAATGACTTAATTGACCAACCACCAAGGGTTTTGATGTGTAGCAACTTGACAACGAATGAGAGTTTGCTAAATTTTGTACACCCCGTAAAAAGTGGACGTCGGGCATCCTCTAGTAGCTGATCAAAAGAAGGTTTACATGAAGTTTCTGGTACGGAGGGGTGTGAAGTTGTTGGAATAGCGTCGCCTTGGCTACCTTGAGGGACATTATGGAATGTCCCTGCCCATACGTCATCTAACATATGGTCCATGTCATCGATGTATTCATCCTCATCAGTGAGATCGGGATTGGAATTGACATCAATCAAAGGGCGAGTTTCCTCCTCCCCATGAAATATCCATTGGGTGTAAGTAGGGTTGAACCCTTTAATGAACAGGTGAGTCTCCACCTCTCTGAAAGGCAAGAATAAATTATTAGAGCATAGCCGACAAGGACACCGGATTCGGTCACTTCCCATAGCATGGCTTCGTGCTACTGTGAGGAAGTGGTTCACCCCTTCGGCATATGCAGGACTTCGAAGTCTATCGGGCAAGTTCATCCAACTCCTATCCATCTAAAACGGGTTATACGACATAATTAGTTTATCTAAAGATTTCAACGCACTCTATAGGGAGAAGAATCACACCATGCAATGAGTACCAAATGACTGAAAAATTAAAGGCAAATAATATATTGTACAAGTGTGCTAGGTAGTTACCAATCATGTCATAATGAAGCATGCATTCATGTAATTGTAATTGCAAAGTAAAAACCATCAGCCATGTGTTTCTAAGCATTTATCAATAAACAAATATGCTAAATATAATTCTGATTCACATAATAATTAAACAACATTGAACTGTTGGAAACATGGCATATTTATAAATAAATAGATAAATCATTACAGCATGTAAACAGCTGATGGAACAATTCACAGCAGACTTACCACATAATATATTTGATCATGCTATGGACGTCATATTATAAGGTAAGGATTGATCACGATTGATGAACCTGAAATATCTTCCAATAAACGATTAGATCATGCAAACTAACTTGTGCCAACAAAATCGGGATCATGCATGTATCGTAGCTAGAAGAAATGGGCAAAGAATAAAAGAAGAAAACAGAAAATATTAATGGTTGAACCGTAATATCGACAGTAAGGAGTGACAATACTACAAATTTTTAGTTAATTTTCACAAAGAAAGAGTCAAAAGAGTGTATTTTATATTCATGATGAGTCTCCCATTTAGTTTTCAACTGGAGTAAGTGATACAGTTTCAATACTGTAACGTATATTACCTGTCCAATGACTTTCAGTATTTTGAAAGCTAGTAAGGCTAAGGTTTTTGGTATTACACCTATTGCATAAGGAATATCAGAATTGTATTGAACTCTTCATCAACACAAAGTTAGAAAATATTAAGAACTATAAATACAGGTTTTCTCTTGATCATGGATGAAGGATCGCAATATCATTGAAGAAACTATGACAATGCTATACATTAAAAAACCTAAGACAATATGTGAATCTGTCTAAGTTAAATTTAGCATGGATTACAAATGAATAGATGCTAAAAAACTGATATTCCTTATACATGCAGTGTGAGTTTTTTTATGTTATACTTTAAGCACATAAAGATATATTTTGTGCTCTCATTCTCTCAATTTTACAATGGTTTCCAAATAATTTCGTGTTGGGGCCTACTTAATGAACATGCCCCTTGCATATAATCTTTAAGAAAACACTTAAAAAGGAATGATCACAGTAGGGCAAAAATAATTATTTCTTAGTGCTTTTTTTTGCTTGAAGCTTCTAAAGCAAAAGGACATTGTGCAGTAAATTTGCACAACCCTCTAATGGTATGGATTTCGACATTCATTATACTGGCATTCCCAACCTAATTAACTGAAGTAATAAATATAAGCAGTATTATGGAAGCCCACAAGCTGCAATAAAGTGGCCACAGGACTTGGATTTAATGAACAATTTAGTTGTTTAACTTCCCCATGGTAGCCAAAACTTTTTGATCAATATGCAGTGAAGGTCATGTTCATTGATCAAACAATTCTCCCAGGTAGCTTGGCTAGAAGCATGTGTTTCAATGATCTTCACTTATATTGCAAAAGTTTTGGTCAATTTAATCAGTAGTCTCTGCACCTACAGGCCGATTTGGTCAAATTAATTGGATTTATTCTTAATTAAATTAAACGTATACGCATACTGCAATTAATTATAAGTAGGTCATTGAAAAAATATTCGGTCAGTACTACATACTGCCTATATATATATATATAGGGTATATATAGAATATCATGTTTTGATTATCGACTGACCTTAATCAACCTTAGAAATTTAAGTACCTCAAGTTTCAAACTATATATATTAACAACTGAAATTCATGGTGGACATGTGCTTTAAATACTTGAATGCAATGATCAGCTGCGAAACCGATCGAGACTAGTCATAATTTATATATGGCTCCCAATTAGCTAGGCACTAGATCAAATTCTTCATGCAGAGAAAAATCTCAAGTAACATATATATATATATATTATATACTTGAATTATATATATTGTTTCATATATAGCCATAGGTTTATATATATATATATATATAGTGCTCAAGTATTTTATATAAAAAGAACTTAAAATATTTTATAGTAATATTTAGCTAGGAAAGACATAATATTGGCTTTCGATGCATGTGCATGCAGGAGTGTACATGAAGCGTATGATCATGATCATAAAGTGGCCCGGGACATGACAACGTAAATTTTTGAGTATCTATTAGAAAAATCATGTCACTTTTTACCAATATGTATGATCTCGTACAAGCTAGCTAGACTAGTGCTTATTAAAGTATAGATCATCGAAGTACGTACTACTTATTAATTGAATATATTACGTGTGGTACGTACTACTTCCACATATATCAGTAAAAGCATTCCCAAGAACCCTGTATTATACATGCAGTGATATGCTGTATTATATCAATGATATGCTGTATTATATAGATAGTTAAAGATAAATGTCTCAAAGTCATGGTTGCTAGCTAGGACAGAGCTAGGGAGATCGATGATCTGAAAAGAACTCAAAAGAGGCCGGAGATGAATATTGAGCTCTTTCTAGAGGGGAAACTGGAAAACCTTTTGGACTCGTTTATTTATTAGAGTTGCGTGCCAGCTTTGCATGCATCATGTGGTGCATTACGGCAAAAAATAATCTAATACACTCTGATTCTCGTAGCTCAAACAGCAGAGACAGAACAACAACAATGAATGCAAAACAGGGGAACAAGCGGCACTAAAAATTCTGGGAAATCGGGATCAAAGTACAAGCAAGAAAAAAGGATCCCCTAACTCTGGCGTTATGCAACAAACTCATTAAGGGGGGGAAGAAAAATGCAAAGGCAACAATAGATTACCTGGAGCCTCGGTTTGATTAGCTATTCTGCCCAAAATCTTAGAAATTTCTCGAAATGGAGGGACGCAGCTTCAATTTGTACGGGAAGGTGGAAATGGAGGGCACCGATTGTGGAGATTTCGATCGGAGAGAAGATCGTCTGACCACTAGGGTTGCCGCGAGTGAAGGCCAAATGTTTGGGACTCGGAAAATGGGGCGGTTGCAAGGACGACGGAGTTGGCGCCGTGCGAGGTTACTGGGAACGGATTTGCTTGCATGCAACTGCTGTGGCCGGAGTCTGTTGGGGAAAGGGGTGGAAGTGCAGAGGGTCCTCGCGCGTCCAAAGTTGGGGAAAATAACCACTTTTTCTTGCTTGGCGCTCTTATGCTATAACCCGACGAAAATCCCTAGCTGGCAAAGCTTGTGTTAATCAGCAACGCACAAAGTCGTCATAAGAAAAACAATATTCCGACGCAACATGCATCTTAAACAACTCGGTTGGTTTGGGAATAAAGTGTCTGCAGCGACTTTTGGGTCGTTGTAAAAAACGACTACTTGCGTCAATTTCTTTTATATCGAACAAAAAATAGTTGGTAAAGGTTAGTTTTGTTGTAGTGTATATATATTATTTTTTAGTGGAACCCTCCTTTTTATAAAGGACCTGCGCAGAACTTGTAACTAGAAATTAATTAGGCTGATTGCAGTTTTGCTATGCTTGTGATCTTTGTATTCTATTTATTAAATTAGCAATACTATATATAGTCGTGGAATTGCAAATACCGCGCAATCGTTTTGAAAAAAAGTGGGGTCCACGATTAAAAAGTTAGTTTTTTCATGTGGGTCCCATATTAATTCATTTTTTTCAAAGCAACTGCACGCCGCTTGCATAACTACGACTGTAAATATAATTTCTCTTATTAAATTAAGTGACATGCTTGTTCATATATATTGGAAAAATTTTGGTTTACAGGCTTGCTCTGCCGAGGAAGGAGTTGGATTCTTCGGCATTCATTCACCTTTGGGATGGTGGATGTTTTGGGAGATATTATTAGTCCAAGGAATCGTGACTGGCTCAAACGCAGAGCCCAGAAGATTAATACATGATCCATATGAACAGTAGATTTTCAGATGATTTATGGTACAGATAAATAGAATAAGTAGCTACGGGAGAGCTATAATATCTAACAAAGAAAATACTTTAGTCATAAAAAGAATTAAACAAAAGTAAACTTACAAACTAATGTGGTTTGATATTATACGCTAGATTGTAAAATTATTTTTATTATAAAGTAAATCTAACGGATTCCATGAAATCATATCAGTTTGTGTGTTTATTTTATATAATCTTTTTGTGTCTTAAGCAGTTTTCATCTAACAAACGTTATCTCTCTCTCTCTCTCTCTCTCTCTATCATTCTCTCTCCTAAAAGCCTACAAATTTAGATATGGTTTTTTCACCGGAGATGAGGGGTTGGCCTCGACTTCCTCCTGATCATTTTCTTATTCCACCATTTATTGGCTTTGTTTATAAAGTTAGTTCTCTTTTCCTAGTTGTTTTGCTTCCTCCAAGGTAGAAAAAATCAGATCTGTAGTTCTTCAACAACATTCGAGAGACACACAAGGTACAAGAAGGCTCCCAAACTGTAAATCATTTGAAGAAAAGTGGCGATTTTGCGCGCATGGGTCTCACGTGAGGCCAACAATCGCATGTGGGCCTCACGTGCCACCCCTTCAGGGAGATTTTCTCGCCATACGCACTAGACCAACGAACTCACCAACATTAGATTTGACTATTATGGCTGCAAAAAGACAAGCGCGTGGTGCCCACATTCCAGTACAGATTCTGAAGTCTATCGGAGTTAGTACAAACTGTAATTCGTCCAGTTTTTCCTCTATCTTACTGTTTTTCTTACTGCTTTTCTCAAATTTTGTTAGGATATTCTTATATGTAAAGAGTTTAGTGAAATATTTGAACTATTGGTGCCTGATCACCACCTCTTATTTGGTCCCTTGGCGGTCTCTCTCTGCCACAACCCACGAGTTCCACTTTTTTTTTTTATCCCCAATGCAAGAATCACACGTACTCCTTTGAGAGAGTGTGGAGTTTTGTGGCAATGTATAACGAGATGGAGTTTGGATTTTTTAACTGCTTTTTTTATTATAAGAGTTATCTTATTTGGCCACAAGATTGTGAAGATGAAGTAGTGAACTTTCCCAATAGCCATTTTAAGATAAAATGCAGTCACTATAATCACCATGACCTACTGTCATGGAATTGTAATCCCACTCTCAAATTGTATAAAAATTGCCATTTTGTGTGGCTCCCTCCTAGCAGGGAAGGGCATGAAACATTTATTTGTTTCTAGAGCCCATTTTTTATATATATATATATATAGTGTTGCATTAGTTAAGAAAGAGTGTTTTGTTGGGGTCCCCTTACCCCTTACTCATGTATTTCTGTATCCTATAATTATAATATATCGAGCTTGCTTAGAAAAAACAAATAGAATAGGTATCTCTCAAGTACATTTACATATATAACTTAAAGAATAATATTAGGTATAAGCTTTAAATAGACATGCTCAATACAAATCCTTTGTAAAAAAGTGGGTCTCACTAATAAAAAATAATTTTTTTTACACTTTTTTAAGGTGAGTTTCATTTTTTTTTTTATAATGGCTTGCATGAAACTTGAGTATTTAAAACTTGTACAAATCATTTCTCTAACTTAAATCAGTATCTCTCTCTGCTGCTAGTTCATTTGATTGGTGTCAATCTCTGTCTAGAAAAGAAGAGATAAACAACACTACATTTTGAGATCTACTTCAATGTAAGACTTGTTTTTGTGAGACTTGCACTTAACATTACTCTTTAAAAAATTATCACATGACTTTTGAGAAAGCAATAAATACTTTTTTTTTTTTTTAATGAAGGGACATATGACATTTTTTAACTTGACCATTTAAAAAACACGTGATTGTCATATGCTCAATAACATTGATGACTTTAAGCATAATTGTTTAAATTATGGCTGAATAAGAAATCGAGCTGATGGTTTGTGAATTTTTTTCTTGTTTTTATGTTCTTTGGACTTTTAAAATAATTACTTTTCTCAGAGTTCATTTAGTACTGGAGAATTGATCTTGGGCTTTTGAATTGTAATTATGCTTGGACTTGACCATCTGACCCAATTCCCACGTCTCCTGGCTCTCCCACACAGTAACACCCGCTCAAATTGCAGAAACCGATAAAACATATACACAAAAATGGGATAAGCAACCCGGCGGCTATCCCTCATACTCACAGTCGGCCAATCTCTCAGTAAGCATTCCCTATGTCTCAGACAAGAGAGAGTTGTTTACTGAGCCACAACCAATCAACTTTCCCCCCCCATGCAACATAGAGGGGTTTATTTTCACTAGTAATAATAATATTTAAGATCATGATCAGTAGCTAGCTAGGAAGGTGGGCCTTCAAAACGAATGTAGTCATACATGATCCCCTGAAGAGGGCCGGTGACCGATGTTTGTGTAAGGAAAATGGTATTGTCCCCAATCAGGAGCAAAGCTCTTGGTACTTCAACATTGTACAGCCGATACAGTCCATGGATTCCATGTCTGGCAATTGTGTTGTCGTGCCCAATTACTCCAGTTGTAAATGTGGGAGGATTTTCTTCAGGAGGATCGTTTATCCGAACCTTTTTTCAATGGAAAGGGAAAATAAAAATAAAATAGAACACATTGGATTATTTAATGACTAGATCAATCAATTATGCATGCATATGCTCATCATGATCAACGCTGCTTAAGGTCCAAACCTGTAATTCAGAGTCGTTCACTGTTGCAAGTGCCAATCGCAGTTTATAGACTCCGATTGTATCTACTTGTTGAAGTTGGAACTTGATTTGCCATGTGGTTCCTTGATATGTGTCATCATCTATTTTCCTAACATACTCCAACAAAAAATGAGAAATGATATTTACAATTCTAGAATGTGTAAATTTCACACACATCTTTTATAAAAATGGATAAGTATGATATCCACGTAAGAAAAAAAAGTGAATAAGTATGAGACTAGACCGCTGTAATCGAATTAAGCCTGTAGTGTACGTATACGTGGGAAGAACTTACCTGGTAACCTGAGCAAAAAACCAATCTTTCCTATAATCATTAACGCCTACTGTGTAAACCAAATCCCCATCGGGATATAGATCTGCATATCTTTCCCACAATCCGTACTGCCTAAACCTGTAAAAACGATAAAATTTAGGATGAAAAACAATATATATTTTTTCTAAATTGAAAGATAATTATATAGAAATTAAACGAAAAATAATAATGTATTATGTACGTAATATGAAAACTCGAGTTAATGTTGATCATTTTGAAACACCCATGCATTTATATTTGTAGTAATTAATTATGAGCTGCATATATATAATATACCTGTCGGGATGATTCACATAAAGTGTGACGCCCCCAAATTCCGTTTGGGATCGGACGGACATTTGAAGCGTCGAGACATGCAACACAAGGTTACCTGCCCCCGTTCATGACATATAAGATGCAATATTCCTAACATGCATCTAACAATATGCAATATTCGCAGCGGATAAATTTTTTCTTTAGCAATACTATGCACCAAATTGAAAATATCCCAAATGCTTAAAACATACTTCATACATAAAAATCCATTGAACAACTAAGATCACAACACTAGTCCAAAATGGTTATGATCCAAAAAGTAATAGAGATGCAACTCAATCGTACAAGTAGTAATTTACGTTAATTACTATATCAACATTTATGTCGCACCGTCACTTAGTCAACTGTGTCTAGTTGATCAGCTCCTGATTCTCCTTCAGGTCCTGTAACAAGATCTACCATTCGGGGGGAATGGTAGTTGGGACTACCAAAGTGAGATTTGATTACAAATCTCAGCAAGTTAACAAAAAACTTCCATACAGACTAATGATACATGTATGACAGTAAAAGCATAAATGCATAATCAAATTCATAAGTAATTAAGCATAACTTAGCGTACAACATAGCATAATTGACATAGCTTAAATTGAATCATGAACTGAACTTGACTTGACATGAACTTGATCTGAAACTTGACTTAGCATGAACTTGCTCTGAAACTTGAATTAACATGAAAAATACATACTCCACAGTTGTTGTGGCCCCATGTATTCTACACAAACTTGACTTAACATTAAAAATACATACTCCACAGTTGTTGTGGCCCCATGTATTCTACACAAACTTGACTTAACATGAAAAATACATACTCCACAGTTGTTGTGGCCCCATGTATTCTACGCATCACAATTGTAGTAAAATACATACTCCACAGTTGTTGTGGCCCCATGTATTCTACACAAACATAATGTACTCAAGATGAAACGTGACTTGAACATAACTTGAAATACATGACCAACTTGAGATAGAAACATTTCGTAACATGGCATAACATATAATAGACAACATATTTAACATGACATACTTGCAACAGTGAATATTACATGACTTGACATACATGTAATAGATGGCATACTTAGCATGACGTACTTGTAATGTACAGTAATACATAACAGAATATATTATGTAACAGATAAAAATTGATGACAGAATAAATTCTGTATAATAAACAATTACGTGATAATTTGGCATGGCACGACATATATGATAACACACATACATACACTATAGTTCTTTTACTTAGCACACATACACAGTAGACTGCTAGTAAGTTAAAAGCTAACTTACCTCGATCTCCGCGTTTCTTATAAAACCTCAAGCGCGATCACGAGGAACTGTAATTAGTGATTCTTAAAGTTAGTACTAAATCACTAATAATTTGAAATATGGAAAAATACTAACTTAAAGAGTAAAATTTCCATTTTACTTCCTACATGTAGGAAAATGACCGTTTTACCCATAACTTAAGGATTTTGCATACTAACTCCAAAAGTCACCAAAATTTACATGCCTCATGTAAATTTTATCCTCAACTCAAATATCAATTTAGAAAAATTTAAAACTAATCACAACTATTAAAACTCCAAAAATAAACGTAATAAACTTAGTACTGAAAAATTCTAAATATTTAATTAAGCCTAGTGGTGTAGACTATAATGTATTCTGACACTTTTAACTATCTCAAATAATTAAAATCGCATTTCTAGCACCATAGTGAGTGATAACACTAACTATGTTGACAGGCTAAAATTTATGCGATTAGTCGATTCGTGTAAACTTACAGAGTTTTCACGAGGTTGCTAAAGTCAATAGAAATTCCTTAATTGAATTTCTAGCGGGCTGTTACAATCTCCCCTCCTAAAAAAAAAAGATTTCGTCCTCGAAATCGAATTAAATAAGAAGTAGCAATTTAATGAGGAGGTGTTGCTTACCAACCTATTGTCTATCCCGTATATATATATATATATATATATATATATATATATATATATATAAATGCCTTTGAGATTATGTCATTCCTTAACTCTCTTACTTTAATCAACAATTAGATTATACTTCTTTGCACAAGGTTGGCCAAGTTGTAACGACATACTCTCCAAACCTAAAACTTTAAGTAAATAATCTTTCGAAACTCTTCTTTAGAAAAGCATAGGTGATATACTTTAAATGTTCTTGTAAATACCATAGTAAAGAATTCATCAAAATTAAACCGTTAACCTCTCTCTTTTTAACAAAATCGGTGGCACTCTGTTTTAGACCAAATAAATCTGATCCGCGTGATTTTTATAGGTCTTCTGTAGTTGTCAGGCGCCGCATAGCTACGACACTACTTTGTTCTTCTGTAATTGTCAGGCACCGCAGCTATGATACTACATTGCTCTTGTCTCTTGTAGAGAAATGATTCACGAGAGGTGATTTGTCATAATTTTCTCTATAAAAGAATTATTCAGTTCATCTTCTTTCTCATCTCATCTTCTTCACTTTTCTGAAATTAATCTGCATTCTTACTCTGCAATCTCTTTCTGCTTACTCACTTTGCAATGGCTCAGCAATCTTCTCATTGCCAAAACATGAGGTATTCTGCACCTCGTTCCCCAGTTGTTTCTGCTTCTTCCATAGGTGCTATTATGCAATCAAATAATGATCTGACTAATAAGTCAGAAAATGAACTTATCTACGAGCTTGTGAGTCTCGGTACTCGATACTCATCAGCCATTGTCGCATATTCTCAGAGACTGCAATCCAGGACTGGTGGGGTTGACAAACTCCACGAGAGTATTTCTCTGCTTCAGAGGCTTCTTATGGAATCCAACATGAAGATAGAAGCAGTAAAGCGAGAGAACAGAGATTTAAAATCTTTGCTTAACTCTTCTTTTCGAGTGGCTACTCCTTTAGATAGGAGAGGCATGCAGATTTTTGAAGAGCAAGAACGTTTAAAGATTGAGGCAAAGAGCCTCAAATTTCTGTAATTTTGCTTTATGATAATAAAATAATACTTCACAAATATTCATATTTGTGTTTCTATCTTCTGGTATATGTTTTATGTACTCCATTTTATTTCTTTCAGGGATTTTCATATATATGACATGATCCAATGACTCGTATAAATATGCATTTAATCATGCATATCCAAACTCTCAGTAATCTTCAAGTTAATAAAAACCTCAAGGAGTTCTACTGGTCTAGGACTAACTTACTTCTTTATAATCGCAACAATCAGTCATCTTCCTAGGTGGTACTTTGATAACTGACCAGTTAATAACTTAAACTTGAAACTTTCTCTCTTATGATTGTCATAACTCTTCTATCCATCATAAATTATCAATTATTCTAACTCTAAATGATTTGTTCCTAATGTTCACATAAATCCTCAAGACCAAGATTTTACTCTCCATATAATAGTCTTCAAAAGAAGATCGATCTATGTATCCATAAAGATAGTGCTTTGCCAGAAATCATTTACTGGCGGCGTGGTAATACTATTATCATAAATGAATCCTACTAAGGCTAAAGCTTCTCCTAATCAAATTACTCTTCCAAACACAATTTCTATCGTATTTTTAAAATCAAAACAATTCTCCAAATATGTGGAATACCATTCATCAATCCTACATATCCTTTCTCATATTACTAAAATGTATTCTATATCTACATTGGTATGAACAATAATACTTCTAATGAAAATTTTTTACTCTTACCACTAGAGTAACAATTCAACTTCCAAGCTGAATTCTCAAGCACCACAATTAATAGAAACAATGACTCGTTTGAATCAAACAATGTACAATTTACCAACCCCAATGACTTGACCTACTCCAAAATAACAATAATGCAATACTACCATCAATTGCAATCAGATCAACGTTAACTATGTTTACCTCAACTAATCCTTCATCCATCGGGAAATTCTGATCCTCTTGATTATTATCTCCCTTAGGATTCCGAGGTATTCTATCACGAGTCATGTGTCCCTTCTTGAAACACACGAGTATATGTATAAAAACCACATACTACCTTTCATACCTTAAGAAATTCAAGCCTAATGTTTGGTGCATTTCCTAAGGACATGTGGATTTACTGCCCAGAGACGTATTGCTCTGATACCACCCTGTGACGCCCCCAAATTCCGTTTGGGATCGGACGGACATTTGAAGCGTCGAGACATGCAACACAAGGTTACCTGCCCCCGTTCATGACATATAAGATGCAATATTCCTAACATGCATCTAACAATATGCAATATTCGCAGCGGATAAATTTTTTCTTTAGCAATACTATGCACCAAATTGAAAATATCCCAAATGCTTAAAACATACTTCATACATAAAAATCCATTGAACAACTAAGATCACAACACTAGTCCAAAATGGTTATGATCCAAAAAGTAATAGAGATGCAACTCAATCGTACAAGTAGTAATTTACGTTAATTACTATATCAACATTTATGTCGCACCGTCACTTAGTCAACTGTGTCTAGTTGATCAGCTCATGATTCTCCTTCAGGTCCTGTAACAAGATCTACCATTCGGGGGGAATGGTAGTTGGGACTACCAAAGTGAGATTTGATTACAAATCTCAGCAAGTTAACAAAAAACTTCCATACAGACTAATGATACATGTATGACAGTAAAAGCATAAATGCATAATCAAATTCATAAGTAATTAAGCATAACTTAGCGTACAACATAGCATAATTGACATAGCTTAAATTGAATCATGAACTGAACTTGACTTGACATGAACTTGATCTGAAACTTGACTTAGCATGAACTTGCTCTGAAACTTGAATTAACATGAAAAATACATACTCCACAGTTGTTGTGGCCCCATGTATTCTACACAAACTTGACTTAACATTAAAAATACATACTCCACAGTTGTTGTGGCCCCATGTATTCTACACAAACTTGACTTAACATGAAAAATACATACTCCACAGTTGTTGTGGCCCCATGTATTCTACGTGTAAATACATACTCCACAGTTGTTGTGGCCCCATGTATTCTACGCATCACAATTGTAGTAAAATACATACTCCACAGTTGTTGTGGCCCCATGTATTCTACACAAACATAATGTACTCAAGATGAAACGTGACTTGAACATAACTTGAAATACATGACCAACTTGAGATAGAAACATTTCGTAACATGGCATAACATATAATAGACAACATATTTAACATGACATACTTGCAACAGTGAATATTACATGACTTGACATACATGTAATAGATGGCATACTTAGCATGACGTACTTGTAATGTACAGTAATACATAACAGAATATATTATGTAACAGATAAAAATTGATGACAGAATAAATTCTGTATAATAAACAATTACGTGATAATTTGGCATGGCACGACATATATGATAACACACATACATACACTATAGTTCTTTTACTTAGCACACATACACAGTAGACTGCTAGTAAGTTAAAAGCTAACTTACCTCGATCTCCGCGTTTCTTATAAAACCTCAAGCGCGATCACGAGGAACTGTAATTAGTGATTCTTAAAGTTAGTACTAAATCACTAATAATTTGAAATATGGAAAAATACTAACTTAAAGAGTAAAATTTCCATTTTACTTCCTACATGTAGGAAAATGACCGTTTTACCCATAACTTAAGGATTTTGCATACTAACTCCAAAAGTCACCAAAATTTACATGACTCATGTAAATTTTATCCTCAACTCAAATATCAATTTAGAAAAATTTAAAACTAATCACAACTATTAAAACTCCAAAAATAAACGTAATAAACTTAGTACTGAAAAATTCTAAATATTTAATTAAGCCTAGTGGTGTAGACTATAATGTATTCTGACACTTTTAACTATCTCAAATAATTAAAATCGCATTTCTAGCACCATAGTGAGTGATAACACTAACTATGTTGACAGGCTAAAATTTATGCGATTAGTCGATTCGTGTAAACTTACAGAGTTTTCACGAGGTTGCTAAAGTCAATAGAAATTCCTTAATTGAATTTCTAGCGGGCTGTTACATAAAGCTTGTTGATATATTTTGGATTAGGATCGGGGATGTAGAATTCAGCAGCAGAGCGATTTGGAATCCCTATTTCCCATATTGTAGGACCATCTCTTGGTGGCTCAAATATTAGGTCTCCCAAGTTAATATCACAACCTGTAATTATATATATATATATATATATGTATATATATATCTCACATTTATTTATTTATTTATTTTATACAAATACTCTTGCATGCATGCATGCATACTAAATAATTATACAAATAGAAAAGTTTTTCAAAAATAAGAATCGGACCTTCAGTTATGGTAATGACAACATCACACCTATAGTCACCAATAATTCCAGGAATCCATGCATAAAGATTGTAATCGCCAATTCGTATGTGATTAATGGAGAAATAGCCACATGCATCTGCTACGGTCCAAAACTGGTAACCCTAGTGAGACATAGGGGTTTAGAATTGTTATCGTGTTTTAAAATAATATTAGATACAATTTTAAGGCATACAAGTACTCCATTTGAATAAAAATTGGGTTCGTCATTTAAAAATGAATTGTTATGCACGAGTAAATTTTTCTACTTTTTTTAAAGACTTTACAAATTATTTCACTACATTTTATTATGTTTAATAATAGCAATTGGTATAACACATCTGAAAAAAATCTATTCATCATCTTAATTTATATCATCCTCTTATCATTCCATGATGATGCGACAATATATGATAAGTTCATAAGTGAAATATGATAAATAATCTCCAATCATCTTATATCACATCATAGGATAATGAAATGATTATAAAAATTAGGATAATAAGTAACATTACTCAATACATTTATAATGTCTTAAAACTTGAAGAAGACAAATCTTAAATAAAGAACAACCTTTTACTTAAAATAAATGATGTTATAATATTTCTTGTTATACATATATAGTAATAATAATTATAATATGACGAATTAAATTAAATACCTTGCATTCTGTTTGCCAGGATCCAACCTCTCCAGGTGGTGCCAATCCAACGTAAGCCAAGCTTGCGGGAATCATGCACTCGTCACTTGAATACCTGCGCAATGCATGCACCCAACTGCATTAATCTCTGGTCCTTACTAAGGTATTTTTTTTTTGAGAAATAATTTGTGCAGTCGGTAAGTGTAATTAGTGTACAGTCGCTTTGAAAAAAATGAATTAATATAGAACCTATATAAAAAAAAATTATTTTTATAATTTTTTTTTATTCATTCTGTACAACCATGAAAAAAATATATTTTTATAATTTTTTTATTTATTCCGTACAGCCGACTGGATTCCGACTGCATCTAGCAAAACCTTTTTTTTTGTCCAGCCATTCTATGTGAATATATATATATATATATATATATATAAACTTATATTTACAAATCGACTTAAAAAGTAGATAATTTGATATGATAGATATTTATTTTGTAAATTAATTTAATTTTAAATTATTTTAAATTAAATAAAAAATAATAATTATAGACAAACTTTTTACAAGAAAGTATTTTTATATAAAATTTGTTATTAATTATTGTATATCTTGGATATATACTAATTTTGAGTGATAGAAACATGCATGATGTTTAAAATTTCTGACAAAATAATCATTAACATGCATGATCGCGATCTCTTTTGATTTTATTAACCGAGATTATTGGAAATATATAGATGAGTCCGAAAACATTAATTGTGTAATTATTATGATATAATCGCGGCCGTCAAGACTCGACACCAATCATTAATATTGATACAAGAGTTAACGTAAAAGAATCATAAACGGGACATGAGTTGAAGGTGATTAAGGAACATATATACCTGTCTCGAATATGCAATCCACCACTGACACTGCCCCTTTGATCAGATGATGGAAAATCTTCGGAATCTGGAAAATGGTAGGGCCAGCTTTCAACCTCAACCTTCATCTGATCAATAAAATGATTTCGCTTTAAATTAATTAGTGCTGTCCCATATAAAGTCAGAAAAAGATTGAGGAGTGAGATGGGATGAAAATTTTGTAAATAATAATAAGATAATTTATGAATAGTAGTGAGATAATTTGAGTTGAATATTTTTTAAATTTTGAAAAATTTGAGAGAAAAAGTTGAATAAAAAATATTATAAAGTTAAAATATTGTAAAAATATAGTTTTATAATATTGTTTTTATGTGAGCATTTAAAAAAATTGGAATTATTTTTTATTTTTTATTTGAAAGTTTGAAAAAGTTGTAATGATTAGTTTAAAAATTTTATATTTAAATTATGTTTAAAAATAGGATGAGATGAGAATTTTATATCTCACCCCAAACCTGCCCTAAGATTACATATGTTGATAGAGATGGATTAGGATCATGATAACACAGTTATTGTTTTTCCAAAAATATAAAAATATATGTATTAGAGTTCTTGCCAAAACTCAAAATATACATAATTTTTCTTAAAAATTAACATGTTGGCTTAAAAAAAACTATCAAAGGCAAAAATATATATATATATATATTTTTAAATTCATAACATTATGTATGATCTCTAGGTTAATTCATGACTTGTTGATAACTTCTTTTATTTTGATTGACATGCATTTACAATTTCTTTTTGTATTGCTATCATATATAATAACGATCTCTATATATATACTATGTTATGAATTACTCACTTGTTTTTTAGCATCTTCCCAAAGGAAAAATGGGTCATGACTTGCATGATCATCTGTCGACATAGAATTAAGGTACATGAAAATGGGGCCAAAAACTTTCTTCCATGGCTCGTTGGGCTTCAGTTTGAGCACAAGATCCTCTCCTCCGTAATGAGCACTGAGAAACATCTGTTTGTAACCATCTTTATTAGCTAGGTTTAACATTCATTATAACAAAATCACATTCACAGCAATTGAAAAATAATACAGATGATACAGTCATTTTCACAATCTTTTACATAAACTATGACGTTTTAAATTATGAGTATTTTTGTGCAATTAATTTTAACTAAGGTTGCATATATACGAATATTGCTACTATATTGTCCCAGTTATACTGTTCACTTTATGTCATTGACATGGGCACGCGACTTATTAAAAAATTAAAAAAATATATATTCAAAATAAAATAGCGAAGACATGAAGATTGAAGCTCTAAATTTCCTCTAATCCTTTTATGATTGTATTTTTAATTTTTCTTTTTAATAAATCACAGGTCAATAGGACAAAATGAAAGATATAATTGGGACAACATAGTATTAACAAAATTTCTCATATATATATAAATATATATTTGCACACACATTAGTACTCCAAGTGGACAAACTCTACTCGTCATCTTCATACCACAAACCACACATAGTTTTTTAATTTTTTTCTTATTAAATGTGTGGTGTATAGATCATGAATAGAAAAATTCAATCAATTTAAAAAGAGTAAAATAAAAAAAATAAATAAAGTACAGCATATAATGTATGAAGATGATAATGAATAATAAAATTCTTCCACGTGACTAATCTCAAAATTAAGCCATTTTATTTTTTATTTGAAGAATCAGTATGCCATCATTAACCTTTCAGCTCTCGACAAATATTAAGCTTTTTGAACATGAAATATATATGCAACAAATTAATATTACTTACAGCAAGGTTGAAGGGCCCCACATGGGAAGTCAAGTTCTGTTTGATGGGTCCACCCGATCGAAACTCACTACTAGGTGTGATTTGCCAGAATCCCACGGGCGGGTCGGTGCAAATCCATCCATGGACCTTAAGATCTTTGTTCTCACATGAATACTGGTACTTGTCATCCACCTAAAACCATAATATATATATTTAACAAATTATTCCTATACACTATAACCTAATAATTAAGCAATTTCAATAATTTTTGTCTCTCAATTTAAAGAAAAAAAATTGTATTACTTTTTTTTTTTGATGGAAAAAAATTGTATTACTAGTTACAAAGAAACTGCGAGAATTGTCTATCTAGACTTGTACAAATCATAATTAGTCCTTAAAAGAATTCATCATGTGTACCTCTCCCTTGAACTCCGGCTCCACAGGATCAACGAGCAAGACTGCTTCACCAGAGGTTCACCTCTTTCTGGTAACCGATCGTCCGGAAGAGGCATGAATCTTTGTCTATTGTCCGCTATTGCCATGTAGTGAAACCTATATATAATTAAATATTTTAAGAAACCAATATCATGAGCGAGCATCAAGAGGTTCATAATATAATTAATTAATTAATTCGTGTTAATTACATGTGTACGCACTTGTCTTTTCTGAGTTTGAAGACAATCCTGGTCTGAGGGAGGTTGAAAGGAGGCCATTCCTTTAAGTGATCGTAGATGGCGTAGGTATAGAAGCCCGGAGAATTACGTAGCATAATAAACCTGCAGATGAGCAAACATCATGCATGTATGCCTTTAATTAATTGCATGCTAGCCGTGGCATATCGGTCATGGCATGCATGCATGGAGTACGTACCTTTTGTCTATATTTAAGGGGACGAGCTTTCCCTGCAGCGAGCGATCCCATAACCTTGTGAATGAGATCTCTACTTGTTCTTTCTTTTCTACTACAACCCTAAAACTTGTTCCTTTGATCCTGCATACATATATGGTAATAATCGTTTCTGCATTTATTGGAGTACTTCAACTGCATTTATCTGCATACATGAAGAAATAATACCCATAGGACAAATTGATGACAGAAAAAAAAAAGGCAAGGTGGTGCATATTTCTGGAAAAAATAAAATAAAAGGCTTTTTTATCGTTGCAGGTACATACACATCGAATGTACCCGTTGTTCCTGTACTTCCTGTTTCACTCCAGACAAGGTCCCAGTACCTACATAATATTTCATCCAAAATATGTAACATATGTAGCTATATGTGTAAAACATGATTAACAACCCCTCATTTTCCTTAAAAGAAGGAAGAAAAACAAAAGAAGACCCAAAAAAGAAAAATTTAAAGAGCAATTTTAATAAGGAGATTACGTACCCTCTATTGACCTCTTCATCGAGAACTTCAAGCAAATTGTCGATGCCATTATATTTAATCCCAGTCACAATTCCATCTGGATTTGATAATGTTACTTGGAGTATACCATTATCCATTGTCACCTGCAGAACATGAAAGAGTCTGATCATGATCATTACCTAAACTCATAATTAAAATGCAATATTAATTGCTTATAAGTTAGCATGCATATATGCAGATTAGTCAAGAAGTTGAGGAGCAAAATGAGTTTAGAAGTCCTTAATTGTGCATAAAATGGGAACTTATGTACCATCTACATATATATATATATATATATATATATACATGACTTACATGGCTGTCCTCAATATGCAATTGCACCCCTGGAGACATGGTGATGAAGCCCTTGGTTGTCTAGCTCGGTGGTCACTTTTCCTTCTTTTCGCAGAACAAGAGATCAAGTTCTGAATTTTGGGATGCAGCTTGATCCGAATCAAGAAGGCAAGGATTGAACTCGATCTTTCAAGGAACTAATAATTTTATGAAGCTGGCAGTTTTTGCGAAAAAGGATGGAATCATGTGTTGATCAGGAGAAAATCTCCACTACTCCGTACATCGATGATCATGATCGATGATGATACATATATTGCGGCCTCCTCAGTCTGGAAATATTTGAAGCTTATAATTTAAAGCTAGCTACCTAGGTAGCTAGCTAGCTAACGTAGTGAGTGATAATTGGGTAGGGTTTACGTGAACTAGAGAGGAGGATATTCATTCTTTAACACTTTCTTTGTTGATTTCTTTGCTCGGTTGCCAATGATGTCATAGAAGTCTCCAGCCATCTGTAAAAAAGCTAATGCACAGACAATCATGAATAGCCTGTGATCATGATGAGATACTAATTATTATAAATACACGAGACAATGCTAGCTAGGTTACTGTCGAATGTGTAATTGTGTACGTTAGTATAAATGAAATGTTTTTATTTTTTTTAAAATATCATTAATAATTAAGGAAAAAATAAAAAATATAAATTCTCTAATTAATAGTCACCTCCTTAACTATTTTTAAAAAAAATAAATAACAAATATTTGTGGCTTTTTTTTTTTTTTTTTCTAGAGCTAGTTAGACTATAAATTAAATATTGCTCGTGATCACTAATTGAAACTGCTACATATAGATATAGATGCATATATATATATATATATATATATATATATATATAAATTTGTTGATCACGGGATGCAATATATAATATATGATGATCTTGGGGCGCGGGCCATGTCCCATGCATGGTCGTTAGGTACGTGTGTAATCTCAAGTCTGGTAAAGGGTCGAAAGAGGCAGAGCTAGAGAAGGTGCCAAGTCATGATAAGCGTGCTCACTTTTAAGCTAATAAAGCGTAGCACCATATCGAAACGATTTAATAAATGATTTCCGTAAGTCTCAAATAGTTAATTTCGCACATGGATCTATATAAAAAAGTAGATACTGCTTTGAAAAAATATAAAAAATATATTATTTTTTAGCAGGATCCACCATTTCATAAAGAGCATTCATTGAGTTTGTTTATTTATAACTTATACTTAATATTATTTATTAAAAACTACAAATGATTTTTATAAATTTTAAATAGATAAGTTTCGCCCAGAGATCTTTGTAAAAAAGTAAACTGTATCTTAAAAAAAATTAAAAAATTTATTACTTTTTAGTAGGACCCTTTATTTATAAAGGGCCTGTGCAAACTTGTAACTAGAAATTAGCTTGGCTGATTGTAGATTTGCTATGCTCGTGATATTCGTATTCTATGTATTAAATTAAGTGACATGCTTGTTCATATATATTGGAAAAATTTTGGTTTAGAGGCTTGCTCTGCCGAGGAAGGAGATGGATTCTTCGGCATTCATTCTCTTTTGGGATGGTGAATGTTTCGGGAGATATTATTAGTCCAAGGGATCATGACTAGCTCAAACGTAGAGCCTAGAAGATTAATACATGAGCCATATGATCAGTAGATTTTTAGATGGTTTATGGTATAGATAAATAGAATAGGTAGTTATGGGATAGCTACAATATCTAACAAAGAAAATATTTTAGTCATAAAAGGATTAAACAAAAATAAACTTACAAGCTGATGTGGCTTGATATCGTACCTCAGATTATAAAATTATTTTTATTATAAAGTAGATTTAACAGATTTTCTAAAACCACATCAGTTTGTGTGTTTATTTTGTATAATCTCTTTGTGTTTGTAGCAGTTCACATTTAACATACGTTATATATATATATATATAAATATATATATATATATATATCTCTATCATTCTCTCTCCTAAAAGCCTACAAATTTAAATGTGGTTTTTTTGCCAGAGAGGAGGGGTTGGCCTTGACTTCCTCCTGATCATTTTCTTATTCCACCATTTATCGGTTTTGTTTATAAAGTTAGTTCTCTTTTCCTAGTTGTTTTGTTTCCTCCAAGGTAGAAAAAATTAGATCTGCAGTTTTTCAGCAACATTCAAGAGACATGCGAGGTACGAGAAGGCTCCCAGACTGTAAATCGTTTCAAGAGAAGTTGCAATTTTGTGCGCATGGGTCTCACTTGCTGCGAACAATCACATGTGGCCCTTACGTGCCACCCCTTAAGGGAGATTTTCTTGCCACACACACTAGACCAACGAACTCGCCAACATTAGATTTGATTATTGTGGTTGCAAAAAGACAGGTGCGTGGTGCCCACACTCCATTACAGATTCTGAAGTCTAGCGAAGTTAGTCCAAACTGTAATTCGTCCATTTTTTCCTCTATCTTACTATTTTCCTCACTGCTTTTCTCAAATTTTGTTAGAATATTCTTATATGCAAAGATTTTAGTAAAATATTTGAACTGTTGGTGCCCGACAATCACCACCTCTTATTTGGTCCCTTGGCGGTCTCTCTCTGCCACAACCCACGAGCCCCACTTTTTTTTTGGTCCCCAATGCAAGAATCACATGTACTCCTTTGAGAAAGTGTGGAGTTTTGTGGCAATGTATAACGAGATGGAGGTTGAATTTTTTAACTGGTCTTTTATTAAGAGAGTTATCCTATTTGGCCACAAGATTGTGAAGATAAAGTAGTGAACTTCCCCAATAGCCACTTTAAGATAAAATGCAATCACTATAATCACCATGACCTATTGTCATGGAACTACAATCCCACTCTCAAATTGTATAAAAACCGCCACTTATGTGGCTCCCTCCTAGCAGGGAAGGGCATGAGACATTTATTTATTTCTAGGGTCCATTTCTTTTTCTTTTTATATAGTGCCACATTAGTTAAGAAAGAGTGTTTGTCGGGGTCCCCTTAACCCTTACTCGTGTATTTTTGTATCCCATAATTATAATATATCGAGCTTGCTTAGAAAAAATAAATAGAATAGGTATCTCTCAAGTACATTTACATATATAACTTAAAGAATAATATTAGGTATAAGCTTTAAATAGACAAGCTTAATACAAATCTTTTGTAAAAAAATGGGTCTCACTAATAAAGAATAATTTTTTTTACACTTTTTTAAGGTGAGTTTTATTTTTTTTATAAGGGCTTGCATGGAACTTGACTATTTAAAATTTGTACAAATCATTTCTCTAACTTAAATCAGTATCTCTCTCTTTGTTGCTAGTTCGCTTGATTGGTGTCAATCTTTGTCTAGAAAAGAAGAGATAAACAGCACTACATTCTGAGATCTACTTCAGTGTAGGATTTGTTTTTGTGAGACTTGTACTTAACATTACTTTAAAAAAAAAAAATATTACATGGCTTTTGAGAAAGCAATAAATGCTTTTTTTTTTTATTTAATGAAGGGGCACATGACATTTTTTAACTTGACCATTTAAAAAACACGTGATTGTCATATGCTCAATAACATTGATGACTTTAGCCATAATTGTTTAAATTCTGGCCGAATGAGAAATCGAGCTGATGGTTTGTGATTTCTTTTCTTGTTTTTACGTTCGTTGGACTTTTAAAATAATTACTTTTCTTAGAGTACATTTTGTATTGGAGAATTGATCTTGGGCTTTTGAATTGTAATTATGCTTGGGTCTGACCATCTGACCCAATTCCCACCTCTCCTGGCTCTCCCGGCTCTCGCACACAGCTACATCCACTCAAATTGTAGAAACCGATAAAACATATACACAAAAATGGGATAAGCAACCCGGCGGCTATCCCTCATCCTCACAGTCAGCCAATCTCTCAATAAGCATTCCCTATGTCTCAGACAAGAGAGAGCTATTTACTGAGCCACAACCAATCAACTTTCCCCCTCCATGCAACATAGAGGGGTTTATTTTCACCAGTAATAATAATATTTAAGATCATGATCAGTAGCTAGCTAGGAAGGTGGGCCTTCAAAACGAATGTAGTCATACATGATCCCCTGAAGAGGACCGGTGACCGATGTTTGTGTAAGGAAAATGGTATTGTCCCCAATCAGGAGCAAAGCTCCTGGTACTTCAACGTTGTACAGCCGGTACAGTCCATGGATTCCATGTCTAGCAATTGTGTTGTCGTGCCCAATTACTCCAGTTGTAAATGTGGGAGGATTTTCTTCAGGAGGATCGTTTATCCGAACCTTTTTTCAATGGAAATGGAAAATAAAAATAAAATAGAACACATTGGATTATTTAATGACTAGATCAATCAATTATGCATGCATATGCTCATCATGATCAACGCTGCTTAAGGTCCAAACCTGTAATTCAGAGTCGTTCACTGTTGCAAGTGCCAATTGCAGTTTATAGACTCCGATTGTATCTACTTGTTGAAGTTGGAACTTGATTTGCCATGTGGTTCCTTGATATGTGTCATCATCTATTTTCCTAACATACTCCAACAAAAAATGAGAAATGATATTTACAATTCTAGAATGTGTAAACTTCGCACACATCTTTTATAAAAATGGATAAGTATGATATCCACGTAAGAAAAAAAAGTGAATAAGTATGAGACTAGACCGCTGTAATCGAATTAAGCCTGTAGTGTACGTATACGTGGGAAGAACTTACCTGGTAACCTGAGCAAAAAACCAATCTTTCCTATAATCATTAACGCCTACTGTGTAAACCAAATCCCCATCGGGATATAGATCTGCATATCTTTCCCACAATCCGTACTGCCTAAACCTGTAAAAACGATAAAATTTAGGATGAAAAACAATATATATTTTTTCTAAATTGAAAGATAATTATATAGAAATTAAACGAAAAATAATAATGTATTATGTACGTAATATGAAAACTCGAGTTAATGTTGATCATTTTGAAACACCCATGCATTTATATTTGTAGTAATTAATTATGAGCTGCATATATATAATTTACCTGTCAGGATGATTCACATAAAGCTTGTTGATATATTTTGGATTAGGATCGGGGATGTAGAATTCAGCAGCAGAGCGATTTGGAATCCCTATTTCCCATATTGTAGGACCACCTCTTGGTGGCTCAAATATTAGGTCTCCCAAGTTAATATCACAACCTGTAATTATATATATATATCTCACATTTATTTATTTATTTATTTTATACAAATACTCTTGCATGCATGCATGCATACTAAATAATTATACAAATAGAAAAGTTTTTCAAAAATAAGAATCGGACCTTCAGTTATGGTAATGACAACATCACGCCTATAGTCACCAATAATTCCAGGAATCCATGCATAAAGATTGTAATCGCCACTTCGTATGTGATTAATGGAGAAATAGCCACATGCATCTGCTACGGTCCAAAACTGGTAACCCTAGTGAGACATAGGGGTTTAGAATTGTTATCGTGTTTTAAAATAATATTAGATACAATTTTAAGGCATACAAGTACTCCATTTGAATAAAAATTGGGTTCATCATTTAAAAATGAATTGTTATGCACGAGTAAATTTTTCTACTTTTTTTAAAGACTTTACAAATTATTTCACTACATTTTATTATGTTTAATAATAGCAATTGGTATAACAAATCTGAAAAAAATCTATTCATCATCTTAATTAATTTATATCATCCTCTTATCATTCCATGATGATGCGACAATATATGATAAGTTCATAAGTGAAATATAATATATAATCTCCAATCATCTTATATCACATCATAGGATAATGAAATGATTATAAAAATTAGGATAATAAGTAACATTACTCAATACATTTATAATGTCTTAAAACTTGAAGAAGACAAATCTTAAATAAAGAACAACCTTTTACTTAAAATAAATGATGTTATAATATTTCTTGTTATACATATATAGTAATAATAATTATAATATGACGAATTAAATTAAATACCTTGCATTCTGTTTGCCAGGATCCAACCTCTCCAGGTGGTGCCAATCCAACGTAAGCCAAGCTTGCGGGAATCATGCACTCGTCACTTGAATACCTGCGCAATGCATGCACCCAACTGCATTAATCTTTGGTCCTTTCTAAGGTGTTTTTTTTTGTCCAGTCATTCTATGTGAATATATATATATATATATATATATATATAAACTTATATTTACAAATCGACTTAAAAAGTAGATAATTTGATATGATAGATATTTATTTTGTAAAAGAATTTAATTTTAAATTATTTTAAATTAAATAAAAAATAATAATTATAGACAAACTTTTTTATAATAAAGTATTTTTATATAAAATATGTTATTAATTATTGTATATCTTGGATATATACTAATTTTGAGTGATAGCTAGAAACATGCATGATGTTTAAAATTTCTGACAAAATAATCATTAACATGCATGATCGTGATCTCTTTTGATTTTATTAACCGAGATTATTGGAAATATATAGATGAGTCCGAAAACATTAATTGTGTAATTATTATGATATAATCGCGGCCGTCAAGACTCGACACCAATCATTAATATTGATACAAGAGTTAACGTAAAAGAATCATAAACGGGACATGAGTTGAAGGCGATTAAGGAACATAAATACCTGTCTCGAATATGCAATCCACCACTGACACTGCCCCTTTGATCAGATGATGGAAAATCCTCAGAATCTGGAAAATGGTAGGGCCAGCTTTCAACCTCAACCTTCATCTGATCAATAAAATGATTTCACTTTAAATTAATTAGTGCTGTCCCATATAAAGTTAGAAGAGGTTTAGGAGTGAGAAGACATCAAAATTTTGTAAATAATAATAATATAATTTATGTATAGTAATGAGATATTTGAGTTGAGTATTTTTTAAGTTTTAGAAAATGTGAGAGAAAAATTTAAATAAAAAATATTATAAAATTAAAATATTATAAGAATATAGTTTTATAATATTATTTTTATGTGGAGATTTGAAAAAGTTGAAATTATTTTTTATTTTTATTTGAAAGTTTGAAAAATTTGCAATGATTAGTTTGAAAATTTTATATTTAAATTATGTTTAGAAATAAGATGAGATGAAAATTTTGTATCTCACTCCAAACTTGCCCTAAGATTATATATGTTGACAGAGATGGATTAGGATCATGATAACACAGTTATTATTTTTCCAAAAATATAAAAATATATGTAATAGAGTTCTTGCCAAAACTCAAAATATACATAATGTTTCTTAAAAATTAACATGTTGGCTTAAAAAAAACTATCAAAGGCAAAAAAAAAAAAAAAAAAAAAAAAATTTAAATTCATAACATTATGTATGATCTCTAGGTTAATTCATGACTTGTTGATAACTTCTTTTATTTTGATTGACATGCATTTACAATTTCTTTTTGTATTGCTATCATATATAATAACAATCTCTATATATATACTATGTTATGAATTACTCACTTGTTTTTTAGCATCTTCCCAAAGGAAAAATGGGTCATGACTTGCATGATCATCTGTCGACATAGAATTAAGGTACATGAAAATGGGGCCAAAAACTTTCTTCCATGGCTCGTTGGGCTTCAGTTTGAGCACAAGATCCTCTCCTCCATAATGAGCGCTAAGAAACATCTGTTTGTAACCATCTTTATTAGCTAGGTTTAACATTAATTATAACAAAATCACATTCACAGCAATTGAAAAATAATACACATACAATCATTTTCAATCACAATCTTTTACGTAATGAGGCGTGCTACTATGCCGCCTCAGTTATACTGTTCACTCTATCTCATTGACATGGACACGTCACTTATTAAAAAAATAAAAAAAAAAATTCAAAATAAAATGTCGTTTGAAAATATAAAAAGAGAAAGATTGAAACTTGAAATTCCCTCTAATCCTTCTATTATTGTATTTTTAATTTTTTTTAAAAAAAATCACATGTCAATAGGACAAAATGAAAGATATAATTGAGACAACATGGTATTATAGAATTGCTCATATATATATATATATATATATATTTGTTCATGCATTAGTACTCTACGTGGAAAAATTCTACTGATCATGATCCTCGCATCACACATATTTTTTAACATTTTTCTCTTATCGAATATGTGGTGTATGTATAATGAATAGAAAAATTCAATTAATTTAGTAAAAATAAAACTAAAAATAATTTTTAAAAAATAAAATAATAAAAATAAGCTCACTTTGCTATTCATCATCCCCACACACCACACTTATTTTATTTTTTTATTCTTCTTAAAGTAATTGATTTCTTCGATCTATTCATCGTTCATAAACAATACATTTAGTGAGGAAAAAAATTAAACAAATAAAAAAAATTATGTATGATGTGTGATGTGATGATGATGATTAAAATTTTTCATGAATTATGCATGCAACATTACTTACAGCAAGGTTGACGGGCCCCACATGGGAAGTCAAGTTCTGTTTGATGGGTCCACCCGATCGAAACTCACTGCTAGGTGTGATTTGCCAGAAACCGACGGGCGGGTCGGTGCAGATCCATCCATGGACCTGAAGATCTTTGTTCTCACATGAATACTGGTACTTGTCATCCACCTAAAACCATAATATATATATATATATTTAACAAACTATTCCTATACACTATAACCTAATAATTAGCAATTTCAATAATTTTTGTCTGTCAATTTAAAGAAACTGTGCAATAACTTGTCTATCTAGACTTGTACAAATCATTAGTCCTTAAAGAATTCATCATGTGTACCTCTCCCTTGAACTCAGGCTCCACAGGATCAACGAGCAAAACGGCTTCTGGTGTAGCCAGAGGTTCACCTCTTCCTGGTAACCTGTCGTCCGGAAGAGGCATGAATCTTTGTCTGTTGTCCGCTATTGCCATGTAGTGAAACCTATATATATAATTGAATATTTTAAGAAACCAATATATATCGATGAGCATCGATCATGAGGTTCAACATAATATAATTAATTAATTCATATTAATTACATGGGTACGCACTTGTCTTTTCTGAGTTTGAAGACAATCCTGGTCTGTGGGAGGTTGAAAGGAGGCCATTCCTTTAAGTGATCGTAGATGGCGTAGGTATAGAAGCCCGGAGAATTACGTAGCATTATAAACCTGCGAGCAGATGATTATCAAACATCATGCATGTACGTATACCTAATTAATCATGATCATCATCATTAATTAATTTCATGCTAGCCGTACTGGCATATCGGTGACATGCATGAACATTGGAGTACGTACGTACCTTTTGTCTATATTTAAGGGGACGAGCTTTCCCTGAAGCGAGGGATACCATAGCCTCGTGAATGAGATCTCTACCTGTTCCTCCTTTTCTACTACAACCCTAAAACTTGTTCCTTTGATCCTGCATACATATATGGTAATAATCATTTCTTGATGACCAGTTAACGAGAGAATTAGAATAATGAATTGGAGTAGTACTTCAACTGCATTTATCTGCATACATATATGAAGAAATAATACCCATAGGACAAATTGATCATGACAGGAAAAAAAAGGCAAGGTGGTGCATATTTTTGGAAAAAAGTAAAGGCTTTTTTCATCGTTGCAGGGTACATACACATCGAATGTACCCGTTGTTCCTGTACTTCCTGTTTCACTCCATACAAGGTCCCAGTACCTACATAATATTTCATCCAAAATATGTAACATATCATATGTAGCTATGTAAAACATGATTAAAAACCCCTCCTTTTCCTTAAAAGAAGAGATCAAATTAAGAAGACCCAAAAATAAGGAGATTAAGTACCCTCTATTGACCTCCTCGTTGAGAACTTCAAGCAAATTGTCGATGCCATTATATTTAATCCCAGTCACAATTCCATCTGGATTTGATAATGTTACTTGGAGTATGCCATTATCCATTGTCACCTGCACAACATGCAAGAGTCTGATGATGATCATTACCTTATAAACTTATAATAATTAAAATGTAATATTAATTACTTATAAGTAGGCATGCATATATGCAGATTAGCTAGGAAGTTGAGGAGCAAAATGAGTTTAGAAGTCCTTAATTGTACATAAAATGGAAACTTATTTACCATCTATATATAAATAAATATATATATACACACACATGACTTACATGGCTGTCCTCAATATGCAATTGCACCCCTGCAGACATGGCCGGAGATGAAGCCCTTGGTTGTCTAGCTCTGTGGTCTCTTCCTTCTTTTCGCAGAACAAGTTCTGAATTTTGGGATGCAGCTTGATCCGAATCAAGAAGGCAAGGATTGAACTCGATCTTTCAAGGAACTAACAATTTTATGAAGCTGTCCGTTTTTGCGAAAAAGGATGGAATCATATGTTGATCACGAGAAAATCTCTACTACTCCATACATCGATGATCATGATCGATGATGATACATATATTGCGGCCTCCTCAGTCTGGAAATATTTGAAGCTTATAATTTAAAGCTAGCTAACGTACTGAGTGATAATTGGGTAGGGTTTGCTTGAACTAGAGAGGAAGATATTCATTCTTTAACATTTTCTTTGTTGATTTCTTTGCTCGGTTGCCAATGATGTCATAGACGTGCAGGAGTCTCTAGCCATCTGTAAAAAAGCTAATGCACTGACAATCATGAATAGCGTGTGATCATGATGAGATACTAATTATAAATACACGAGACAATGCTAGCTAGGTTACTGTCAAATGTGTAAGTGTGTAGATTAGTACAAATAACATTTTTTTTATTTTTTTAAAAATATTTTTAAATATCATTAACAATTAAGGAAAAAATAAAAAAATATAAATTCTCTAATTAATAGTCACCTCCTTAACTATTTTTAAAAAAAATAAATAACGAATATTTGTGGCTTTTTTTTTTTTTTCTAGAGCTGGTTAGACTTGTAAATTAAATATTGCTCGTGATCACTAATTGAAAGTGCTACATATAGTTATAGATGCATATATATATATATATATATATATATATATATTTATTGATCACGGGATGTAATATATAATGGAAAATGATATTTACAGTTATGATTGTGCAAGCGGCATGCAGTCGCTTTGAAAAAAATGAATTAATATGAAATCTACATGAAAAAAAAACTAACTTTTTAATCGTAAACTCTACTTTTTTTCAAAACGATTACGCGACATTTACAATTCTTATAACATTGCTCTATATAATATATGATATTTTGGGGCGCGGGCCATGCACCATGCATGGTCGTTAGGTACGTATATAATCTCAAGTCTGGTAAAGGGTCGAAAGAGGGAGAGCTACAGAAGGTGCCAAGTCATGATAAGCGTGCTCACTTTTAAGCTAATAAAGCGTAGCACCATATTGAAACACGAGTGACGGAATCACGTAAGATTTAATAAATGATTTCTGTAAGTTTCAAATAAATAAGTTTTGTGTATAGATGTTTATAAAAAAGAAAAAAGATCATACATTGAAAAAATATAAAAAATTTATTATCTTTTAGCAAGACCCACATTTTTATAAAGAGTATGCGCAGAGCTTGTATATATATTTAGGACTTGTACCTAATACTATTAGTTGAAAAAGAAAAATAATTTATACAAGTCTTAAATAGACAAGTCTTGTACATAGGCATTTGTAAAAAAATGAATTACATCTTGACAAAGTATAAAAAATTATTATTTTTTAGTAGGACTCGTCTTTTTATAAAGGGTCTACGCAAAACTTGTCTATTTAAAACTTGTAAGTAGAAATTAGCTAGACTGACTACATACTTGCTTTGCTCGTGATCATCGTATTATGTTTATTAAATTAAGTGACATGCTTGTTCATATTGGAAAAAATATGGTTTACAAGCTTGCTCTGCTGAGGAAAGAGATGGATTCTTCAGCATTCATTCACCTTTGGGATGGTGAAAGCATGTGTCAAAACTCCAAGGGAGGAGGCCACGGGCCATGCCTTGACAAGCACTTTGTCATGCCCAAACAACACATCAGGAGCACTTTTGGCATGGGTTAACTATCCACAGACTGAGCCCTTGGAGAATGTTAGGCCACGACCACCCTCAAGCAGGTAGTTTACAGTCGGCATGCTCACAATTTGCGTGTGTGCAAACAAGCTTGTCACACCTTGTTCAGTGCACAACCAGACTGCAAGTACTCCTAGTGCGCGCATAGTGCACATGCATGGCCTGTGCACAAGCATAACATGCATACATGGCCTGGGCGCTAATGCAGCGTGCGCAAGCACACCCTATTTGGAATTGACGACGTGACTGCCTAGCAAGGTCAAGCAGGCTGGCATGCCACTTAACGCCAAGGCCTTGGAAGGGCCATGTCGACCAACACCCAGACCCCACAACTTGGGCCATGTTGTTCAACGCCCAAGCCCCATTAGCTTGAGCCATGCCGTTCAACGCCCAAGCTTTATTAGCCTGGGCCATGCAGACCAATGTTCTGGCCTAGGCCATGTAACAGACTGCCACGCTCAAGCCCACAATGGCCCAAATTAATGACACACCAACAGTGCCTAGCCCACACAACCTAGGTCATCAAGGACCAACTAGGGCTAGCCCAAAAGGCCAACCTAAAGACCCATGCACACCAGCAAGCAGCCTATGCCGTAAGCTCATCCTGGCCACCCATGGCTCACCAACGGCATGAGGCCTCAGCCAAGAGGTGTGAACCTAGCAATCATTATCCACTTTGTAAATATTGTTATTTAAATTCTAGTATAAGTAAGGCACTAACCATTGCATTAGGATTATCTTTTATCATTTGGGCAATTTGGCTTGTAATCTTTTGTTGGCACTCTTGTGCTCTGTCACTTACGCTCCATTGGGTGTAATTTGTGAATTCCAAATGAGAATGCTATCCCTGTGCTATTCGTGAATCAATGTAACCTATTTTTATCTTTGTTTCCCTTATGTTAATGCAATTTCAAGGTATTTCAACATTGTGGCTTGTTATTTATTGCATTGCATTTGCCTTTACTTGCTTATCATTTTGCACTATTCGGGTGGGGCAACACATAAGGAAGCCACAAGTGGCCATTGAAAGGCACTCGGCCTGCACCAAGCCTCCATAGTTGAACTTGGAGCAAGGACAGGGACAAGCAAGGTGGTTATTGCCAACTGCCCAAGCCACACACCCACCCTTCAACACCTATTCACCATAACCATCTCCACACACCCAGCCTTATACACTTGTCCAGCTATAACTGCTTCCCTACCTTGTAGGGATTAACCACAAACACCATAAACTACCCAACCACCCACTCGGCCAACCCACATAACCGCCCACAACCACATGTGCTTCACAACTAGGGGCACGTGTGCTTCACTCGACCACTTCTGCCCACTCAACTCTTGCACATGCATGCATGAGTGCCTGGCCACAAGCATTGCTCCCAACAACATCCTTTAAACACTCATTTGAGTTAATCCAACACTATCTATAACCATCACAGTTAAGTAAGTGGTAGATCACTTCAATCATCAAGACACAAGGAGGGCCGCAATAGCTTAATGTCTAGGGTCTTGACTAAGGACCCTATTAGAATGTTTCGGGAGATATTATTAGTCCAAGGGATCATGACTGGCTCAAATGCAGAGCCCAAAAGATTACTACATGAGCCATATGGTTAGTAGATTTTTAGATGGTTTATGGTACAGATAAATAGAATAAGTAGTTACGGGACAACTACAATATCTAACAAATGTTATCTCTCTCTCTCTCTCTCTCTCTCTCTCTCTCTCTCTCTCTCTCTCTCTCTCTCTCTCTCTCTCTCTCTCTCTCTCTCTCTCTCTCTCTCTCTCTCTCTCTCTCTCTCTCTCTCTCTCTCTCTCTCTCTCTCCCATAAAAGCCTACAAATGTAGATATGATTTTTTTGCCAAAGAGGAGGGGTTGGCCTCGGCTTCCTCCTCCTTTTCTTATTTCTCCATTTTTCGACTTTGTATATAAAGTTAGTTCTCTTTTCCTAGTTGTTTTGTTTCCTCCAATGAAGAAAAAATCATATCTGCAATTTTTCGACAACATTAAAGAGACGCGAGCGGTACAAGAAGGCTCCAAGATTGCAAATTGTTTGAAGAAAAGTGGTGATTTTGCACGCATATGTCTCACGCGCCACCAACAATCACGCGTGGGCCTCACATGCCACCCATTCAGGGAGTTTTTCTCACCACACGCATTAGACCAACAAACTCACCAACATTAGATTAGACTGTCGTGGTTACAAAGAGACAGGCGCATGGTACCCACGCTCTGTCACAGATTCCAAAGTCTATCGGAGTTGGTCCAAACTGTAATTCGTCTATTTTATCCTCTATCTCATTGCTTTCCTTACTTCTTTCCTCAAATTTTGTTAGGATACTCTTATATGTAAAGAGTTTAATAAAATATTTGAACCATTGGCGCCAGACGATCACCACATTATCTTTGGTCCTTTGGTGGTCTCTCTCTGCCACAACCCATGAGCCCCACTTTTTTTTTTTTTTAAATTTTTATCCCCAGTGCAAAAATCACATGTACTCCTTTAGGAGAGTGTGGAGTTTTGTAACAACATGTAACACGATGGAGTTTGAATTTTTTAATTGGTTTTTTTATTATAAGAATTATCTTATTTGATCACAAGATCGTGAAGATGAAGTAGTGGACTTTCTCAACAACCACTTCAAGATAAAATGCAGTCACTATAATCACCATAACCTACTATCATGGAACTACAATCCCACTCTTAGATTGTATAAAAACCGCCACTTTGTTTGGATCCCCTCCTAGCAGGGAAGGTATGAAACATTTATTTGTTTCTATGGCTCATTTTTTTGTTCTTTTTATATAGTGCTGCATTAGTTAAGAAAGAGTGTTTGTCAGGGTCCCCCTACCCCTTACTCATGTATTTCTGTATCTCATAATTATAATATATCGAGCTTGCTTCGAAAAAAATAATATAATAGGTAGCTCTCAAGTACACTTACATATATAACTTAAAGAATAATACTAGGTATAAGTTCCATACAAATCCTTTGTAAAAAAGTGAATCTCACTAATAAAAAATAATTTTTTTTACACTTTTTTAAGGTGAGTTTCATTTTTTTTTTTATAAAGGCTTGCATAAAACTTGGCTATTTAAAATTTATACAAATTATTTATCTAACTTGAATAAGTCTCTCTCTCTCTACTGCTAGTCCACTTGGCTGGTGTCCATATCTATCTGGAAAAGAAGAGATCCAAATAAAACAGCACTACATTCTGATATCTACTTCAATGTAGGATTTATTTATGTGAGACTTGTACTTAACATTACTCTTTAAAAAAATTATTACACGACTTTTGAGCCAACGATAAATACTTATTTTTTAAATGAAGGGACACAAGACAATTTTTTAACTTGACCATTTAAAAAACACGTGATTGTCATATGCTTAATAACATTGATGACTTTAGGCATAATTGTTTAAATTCTGGCCGAATAAGAAATCGAGCTGATGGTTTGTGATTTCTTTTCTTGGTTTTACATTCTTTTTGGACTTTTAAAATAATTACTTTTCTCAGAGTACATTTAGGTTCGGTTTGCCACCTTAAAATTCTCATCTCAAACTTAAAATTCTCACTTTATCATTACAATTTTCTCAAATCCTCATATAAAATATAATAAAGAATTCAACTTTTCAAATCTTAAAATAATAATAATATTAAAATATAATAATATTTTATCTTAAAACTCAAAATTCTTATATCAAAATTCAAACTTGCTAAACTGAACCTTAGTACTGGAGAATTGATCTTGGGCTTCTAGATTTGGGCTTTTGAATTGAAATTATGCTTGGGCCTGCCCATCTGACCCAATTCCCACCTCTCCCGGCTCTTCCACACAGCTACACCCGCCCAAATTGCAGAAACCGATAAAACATGTACACAAAAATCGGATAAGCAAGTAAGCAACCCGGCGGCTATCCCTCATCCTCACAGTCGGCCTTCTCTCAGTAAGCATTCCCTATGTCTCTCTCTCAAAGCCTATTTTGAGTAGCTTTTGGTATTTCTTTCACACTTATCACCCTATACCAAAAACCTCCCACCACGGAGAAAAGTTCTCAATCTCTATTTTATCTTTTGAAGTATGCTTTTTGATTGTTGAGCTTTGGTTATACACAAGAAGGTGAAAACTATGGATTTCATGATGCCCACAAAGCACACCCCTGAAGGGTTTTGCTCATTTCCAGACTTTCATCGAGAGGCCACTAGAACTAGAAGTATTTGTAGTAATTTTGAAGCTAGGGTTAGTCGTAAAGTGCTTTCAGGCTTTCGTTCGGGGAGAGTCCATTTGGACTGCAAAGCTCGCCATGTCTTCCTGTCCGCTGATTGTATTCAGCGTAAACAACCCGACGGGACCCGGAAACTGCAACGACTTAATGTTTCTGCCGTTTCCAAGGTCGAACATCTTGGTTCAAATGGGAGATTACAGCATGTTGAGCTGAACCCACACGGGCATTTGAATGGAACAGAAAATGGTATAGGGTCTTCGTCGACCACAGCTCAGTCTTCCCGGAGTTTCGAGGAATCTGATAGTAACAATCACCTAAGAAAGTTGGTTAGGAATGGGGAATTAGAAGATGGGTTTAAGTTTCTCCAAAGCATGGTTTATCAAGGTGACATTCCAGATATTATCCCTTGCACGAGTCTAATCCGTGGGTTTTGTAAGATTGGTAAAACCAGGAAGGCTACTCGGGTCATGGATATCTTGGAAGACTCTGGAGCTGTTCCAGATGTTATAACGTACAATGTTTTGATCAGTGGTTATTGTAGGTCCGGTGAGATTGGTAATGCCTTACGGCTCTTGGACCGAATGAGCATTGCTCCCGATGTTGTCACATATAATACAATTTTGCGTACTTTGTGTGATGGTGGGAAATTGAAGCAAGCGATGGAAGTTCTTGACCAGCAGTTGCAAAGGGAGTGTTATCCGGATGTGATTACTTATACTATACTGATTGAGGCAACTTGTAAAGAAAGTGGAGTTGGGCAAGCAATGAAGCTCTTAGATGAGATGAGGATCAAAGGATGCAAACCTGATGTTGTTACTTACAATGTTCTTATCAATGGGATTTGCAAAGAAGGAAGGTTGGATGAAGCAATCAAGTTCTTGAACAACATGCCATCATATGGTTGCCAACCCAATGTAATTACCCATAATATTATTTTGCGGAGCATGTGTAGTACTGGTAGGTGGATGGATGCTGAAAGACTATTAGCTGAAATGCTTCGCAAAGGGTGTTCTCCTAGCGTTGTTACTTTCAATATCTTGATAAATTTCTTGTGCCGAAAGGGTCTATTGGGTCGAGCTATTGACATCTTGGAGAAGATGCCTAAGCATGGTTGTACTCCAAATTCCTTGAGTTACAATCCATTGCTTCACGGATTTTGCAAGGAAAAGAAGATGGATAGAGCAATAGAGTATCTGGATGTAATGGCATCTAGGGGCTGTTACCCTGATATTGTGACCTACAATACTTTGCTCACTGCATTATGCAGAGATGGGAAGGTTGATGTTGCAGTCGAGATACTTGACCAGCTTAGTAGCAAGGGTTGCTCTCCTGTTTTGATCACATATAATACAGTGATCGATGGACTTTCAAAGGTGGGGAAAACTGAACGTGCAATAGAACTTTTGGATGAGATGCAGGGAAAGGGTCTTAAACCAGATATAATTACCTACTCCTCACTTGTAGGAGGGCTTAGTAGAGAAGGAAAGGTTGATGAAGCAATCAAGTTTTTTCACAACTTGGAGGTATTGGGTCTCAAGCCCAATGCTATTACCTACAACTCAGTCATGTGGGGACTTTGCAAGGCTCATAAAACCTGCCGTGCAATTGATTTCTTGGCTTATATGGTATCTAGAGGATGCAAACCTACTGAAGCTACCTATACCATTCTCATTGAAGGCATAGCTAACGAAGGTTTAGCGAAGGAGGCTTTGGAGCTACTGCATCAATTGTGCTCCAGAGGGGTTGTGAAGAAAAGCTCTGCAGAACGGGTAGCAGCCAGGATGTAGTCTGTAATGCATTTAATCTTTTTCTCTTGGATGGCTGGTCACCGGTGGCTTATGCCCCTGGATTTTGTTAGCCTCAATAGTAATGATTCCTTAAGATTCTGAAGTCTGTTGGTTTCTTATTTGCTTTGCCGGAAGGAGAGAAATCGTAGATCAATTTTGGTGGATAGTCATGTAATCTTGTCGTCACTCTGTTTGATCCTTGGGTTATGCTTCCTCTACTTCTCATTAACATATATGCACTTCTTTTTCATATGAGTTATATATACTTCTGAAAGTTGCATCAGTCTCTTATAGTAAATATTGATGGTAATCATCTCAGACACTGCAGGAGCTTCCTATGATGACTTTTGCTAAATTATATAGTTGGCTTCCCACAATATCGTGATTGTATTTTATATAAGGAATCTTCAGATTTATCATTTTATTTTTACTTATATATATAATTAAAAAAAAAAATTATCATTCTATATCCTTGAGCAGAGCATTTGCTTCGTTTACCTCTAGATACTCTATTGGAGGTTACACGCATAAGATTATTGGAGGTGCATTGCTTGTATTGGAACGTACTCAAGTACGAGTTAGGTGTTATTTGCAGCACTCCTGCTAGTTGGTTCAATTCCAGTGACGTGTCGTGCTGCGATCATGTTGGTTTGTTTGTGTTTTGTATTTTTATGGCATGATAATATCACACAGATTTTACAAAAAATCCTGCAGCAGCGTGATTTCCTGCATGCTGATTTTTGGTGGCTCTTGCCAACTTCTTGGTGTGCTTGTCAATTTTTCTTATTATTTTTTTTTTTTTCTGATGTCTCAGAGTAGGTTAAAATTATTGCTGGTCGACATCATTTATGGAAGGTGAAAGTGCGTGTTCTTGTATTGCTTTCACAATGAATGTTTTGGAGTAGGCTTTTTTTTGCCTGACTTTACTCTGTTGATCCCTCTGCTGCCACTGGCAGGATGATTGGAAATTCAATTATTCAAGGCATTATGGCTAACATTTAAATATTCAATGTTCCTTAAGATTTTATGTTTAATATTTTTCAACACATCGTTATTCATGATATGTTCTCAAATTTTACACAGAAGTATGCAAGTTGAGAATAATGAGAGAATGATTAACAAAAGAATAATGAGGAGCATTATAAGTATTTGATAAGTTTTAAGTCTATAAGAAATAGGAGATGTTTTGAAGATAAAGAATGCTCTTTGGAAGATCTTAGGGATTTTTCTTTTGACTACTTTGGATTTTTGGGCGAAAGCTTATGTAATGGTGAATAATTTTCTGAACCCGTTTTAGTTCTTTGGGTTGTTTTCTTTTTGTTTTTTGAAAGTTGTAGGTTTATCTTTTATATACCTTGTGTGTACTTGCACTTATGCCTATTTCTTCAATAAAATTATTATTTATCAAAAAAAGTTTGGAAAAGTCTATATGCAACCGCAAGATATACCCTTCGCGGCCTCGCGTCTACGTGGCATAAAAGAAAACGATGCATTCTTTCGTACAAAATCCCTCCCTATTCTCTCATCCTTCTCCTTCAATTTTTTGCTCGTTGTTTCGTCGCATCACAGCAACCTCGCTGCCTAGCCTCATGTCAACCACCGAGAGCTTGCCAACTTTCCAGTAGCCTCCACGTTTTCCTTCCTCAGCCGCAGGCGAAGCCAATGCCACCATCACACATGGAAGCTAACGCCATGGACCACCGTCTGGAATCAACCATCTACCGTTGATCTTCATGCCAACTGCTCCTCCACGGTAAGACAGAACATGACCAATTAACTTTGTTTTTACTGGTTAAAAGCAGAGCAGCTTTTACATTAAGCAACTTCTCGGCAAGCTGCCCATCCTCCTCTTGCTATACGTTCACCGTCGCCCAGCTGCAGGACATGGCCAGTGGAGTAAAGAACAATATTTTCTTGTGTATTAACCAAGAAAATCCAAAACCCAAAACAAAAACCATGGATTTGTTTTATCTGGGTCAATAGTGAAGAGACTAACCCATTGGGGCTGAAATCGCGAGATTGAAGACGATAGAATTAACGTCTCAGTGAAGGACATTCTGAAATGGGATTCATCAATTTGTCGAAAAAGAATGCAAAAAAAAAAAAAAAAAAAAATTATGGATTTTTCTTGAAGGGATTTTTCTAAGGATGAGGACAATATCTGGGAAGTTTCTTGTGGAGGTCGATAAGTTGGTCTAGGCCTTGGAGTTGGAAGGGACCCGTTTCTTCAATGTGTTTTTATTGAATCTTGATACGGTTTATTGAGTGACTTCAGTAGCGTTTTCAATCTTGAGAGTATTTCAGGAGCTTTTAGTTCAAGGTTCTAGATACGTAGGCTTCTACTATAATGTGAACTGTGAAGCCCATGAGTTCATCTTCCTCATAGGAACTCACTGCTTAGTTTGTGCTCGCTTTATGCAGCAGATTTCCAAAACCATCGAATGGCTAGAAGATTAATTTATTTATTAAAAAAATCTCTATCAATCAATATCCCAAGAACTAAAAACATACATTTTTCTAATAAAAATAAAGATACTTAAACTAAACATAAAAAGACGTAATACTTCTCATTGAAGTGTGCCCAGAAACAAGAAATCCATTAAAGAAGAACAAAAGACTAGTTACTGTGAAATCCATCAAAGAAGACCCACAAACAAGAAAATGATCGTATATGTACCCACGAGAAATGCCCAGAGAAATGCCGATGAAGACCCAGTAATGCTGATGAAGACCCAAAAAATACCCAGAAGAAATGCCGACTACATCTCTCACCCACCCTGTTGCGACTTAGAGCAATGGGTACGTGATGACGGTGACCTCAACAATCGGATGGTTTAAGCGATGGAAGACGGCACGTTAGCGACGGCGTTCGATGTCTCTGCTTTTCATGATTTCTCTGTAATGTTTCATCAAAATAATTTCTTTCCTCCCGCAGCTTGTTTCTTCTTTTCTTTTCTTTTTCAATTATTATTTTTTTATTATTATTTTAATTGCCACAGCCCCGGAGCCGCGGCAGGGTTATTCCCCGGTGGTACGTAACAGTTCTAAAAAAGTTTTAAGTTTGTGCATAAATTTTACACATAAATTTCCATGTTCATATGATTTATGTTGCAATTAGATGTTGAGATAATTTCTGAATATTGAATAGTAATAAAGAAATAATAAATAACTTATAAATAATAGTGAATAATAATGAATTGAGACTACAAAAAACAGCTAATTTGTTGAATTTACTTTAAAATAAAAAGATTTTTACAATATGGCCCGACCAAATTAAGCTACCACGTAAACTTTTCACTGTAAAACTTTTGCGACGAGCAAGTGTTTTTTATATCACTTTAGGCGCTGTTAAGATACTGAGTTGAGATGAAATAAGTTAAAATAAAAGTTAAATAAAATATTATTATTATTTTAAAATTTAAAAAAAATTAAATTATTTATTATATTTTATATAAAAATTTAAAAAATTAAAAAATTTATATTAATAAGATAATGGAAATAAAACATTTTTACTATTTAAACAGTCCATTATTCCCTTATCAGTCTTGGCTAGGCTAATGAGTGATCATGACGAGCCTTCTCAAGCAAGTGATGACGAGCCTTCTGAACCACACACGGCTTGTCACAATAATCCACATGACGTGCGAGTTGACACTTGGCAAGAGGATGCTACAGATTTATTAATTCTATCCATATTCGATCTATTTTCTAGACCGATACCAAGACAGACATAATATCTGAATACTATATAGTATTGTATAATGTGATTAGCTAAAACAACTGTCTATCTTCTTACGTCGGATCAATCCATATTAAATTACTCTTTGACATGAGTACAACACGTGGTTGACTGGGATTGATATCAACCCTTTTTAACCTAAGTTTGGAATGTACGTGATTGCTGAAGCCTCCTGTTCAAGCTCGATGATCTGCGTACTCACAAAGTTTGGAATTAGCTTTCAATTAAATTAAATTCAGTTCTCTAGATTGATACTGTATATATTTCCCATATTTTGGATGACAACAGCAAATACTGCATGTATATTTGTCTTGTATTCCTGTTTGGTCTGATTCTTTAGATTTATTGTTGAAGATGTCCAATGGTACGAAGACAACCATGCGCATTCATGCGCACAGAGATTCTCTTGTCAAACCAAAATCAACCAAAAACGACAAATAATCATACCCTTCTCTCCCAAGTATACCGACCATTGGGCCTCCCTCCTTTTTTCTCTTCCACACACTATAAATCCTCAACAGAACCAAGAAAATGGAGATAGAGAGAAAATCCCCACGACCCTTTGAATTTATGATCATTATCCATCTTATATATACATTTTCCAAACTCGAAAGTTTCTTTTCAAAAAGCTCGATCTCGAAAATTATGGAGAAAATTACGTATCCCAGAAGCGCAGATAATGAAGGGTTACCTTCATGCTGGGGCTGTCTCAAGCTCAAGCTTCCATGGACACGACAGAGAGCTGTGGGAAGTAGTACTTATACAAGAAAGAGAGGTCATGTGGATAAACTTGGTGGCAGATTTAGGTACGACCCTTTTAGTTATGCTCTGAACTTCGATGAAGGTTGGGACGACGACGATGAGGAAGTTTTCCAACGTGGATTCTCTGCAAGATATGCTGCACCTTCTTCAAAAGCGCCAGAAGATAAGTACAAGGTTTCCTCGAGAGCAGGTTAATGGTGTCATAGTACTACGTACGACGTTTATTGCTGAACGAAACATCAAACTGTATTGGGTAGTTTCGATGGTTTGTAATTTTCTTTTCGCTCAGAGAATGGTAAAAGGCAATACATGAGATTACAGAAATCTTAATGGTACCTATGCATTAATCATGCAGTTTCATGAAATTTTGTTATGATCAGTAGCATTAATTATCATCTGCCTGCAGATTGATTTTTCCTTAATATATATATATATATATATATCTGTTAGAAGGATTCGGCACTTGGATTCTCTCCTCTGTATCTATTTATCTAGCGGTTTGTGTAGCCCAGTTTTGTGAGATCGATCAATTTTTCTTTGAGACCGATCGATAAATTTGTTGGATAAAGGTGAGCAGTTATGTTCATGTTCTTCGACCCTGTGCTTGCTGGGGAGTAGTCCTCTGCCATGAAATGGACGTTTGACCAATATATTACTGTTACTGGGTTTGTACGTGCGCAGAGTGATCATCGAGCGATTTGAAGTATAGCAGCGAGCAGGAGATCATTGCACGTTGTTAATTAGTATTGGTTGTATTAAATTTGTAGGAAAAATTAAATTATTTTCTCACATCGGACTAATTTTTAATATATATATATATATTATGTTTTTTCACTTTACCGATAAGACATGCATGCACAAATTACATGAAAAATAATTTGTATAATTTTTAAATAGATAAATTTCAGATAAGTTCTCGTAAAAAAAAAAAATAGTAGATAACACTTTAAAAAAGTGTAAAAAAACTATTTGTTATTAGTAAAATCTACTTTTTTATTAAAATCTTGCACGGAACTTGTACTTAATATTACTCAATTTATATATAATAAACAAGGCTACTTTATTTCCTATATATTGAGAAAGAAAAACATTTAACGTCACTTATTTTCTATTCAAGAAATGATTTAGTTATGAAAAAATTTCATAAAAATAAATTTATAAATTGATATGATTTTATGCAATTTAGATCTACTTCTCTATTTGATTTACCTTGACAGTTATGACCTTGACAAATGGGAAAAATGAACATTTTAACAAACTTAATTAAAGGCCATATTAAAAAAAATGAATTATAGTTTGAGAGATGGTTTATGAATGTAAACTTAAACCCTTTTTTTTTTTTGCCTAAAAGTATTTACCTAGTCCAATTTCCTATATAAAGTTGGTTTAAGGTCAATAATATAAACTATTGTTATGGTTTCAATATTCTAGACTTGTTTAATTACACAAAACGAAACTATTTCATTTCATCTTATCTCATATAATCATTATAATTTTTCTAAATTTTCATACAAAATGTAATAAATAATTTAATTTTTTTTCTAAATTTTAAAACAAAATTAATATTAAAAAATTATATTATAATAATTTATTCAATTTTTAACAAAACATCTCATTTTATCTCATTACATAATCAACCAAATAAGTGATTATATTTTCTACACCAATTGTAATTAAAGGATTGACTGTCCAATTAGTTTAAATTCTAAAGTCTGTTGATTATGCTGAGGCCAATGATGAAGTACTTGTCCCTAACATTTAAACCTACGCTACTCATGAGCATGTATAGTGAAAGTGACCTTTGTCGGGTGAAACTTAACCCCAAAGATTCAAAAAGTAAACAAAAATAAATACAAAAAAAAAAAAAAGAAAGAGGGTTTCCTTTTAACTGAAAATTGCTTGCTAGCACTTGTAGCGCAAGAGTTCTCTCATTGTAATTTAAGAAAGTCTTTCACAGTGGTTATATAAAAAGCTATTAAAATGATTGTATATATTTTAAATTGTTATAATTTAAAGAGATCTTATAAAAATAAATTCATATATTGAGATAATTTTATACTACACTTATATCTATTTTATAATAGAAGTCACTTTATAATTTAAAGTAAAGAAATTCTATTTATAATTCTTAAGTGAGGACTATATGTATAGACTCTTTATTAAATGAGAAAAAATCATTTTAAGGTTGATATTTTAATAATTTTAAAAAATTTTAAAAATAAAATTATCTATGCTTACATTGTAGTCCTCAAATAGAGATTGTACGTAGCATTACTCTTTAAAATAATAATGTCAAATCACGTTAGTTTATACTTTATATGAATTTATTTTTATAAGCTCTCTTTGTAGATAAAATATTTCTATATTTTAGTGGATAGCTTTAATTTGAAACAAAAATCCTAAGATATTTACTTGAAGAGATATGCTATATATAATCAATTTTATATATTTTTTATACACTTTACCGATGTGATGGGTTAAAAAAGTTATTTTATATTTAAAAAATTATTGCAATTAATTATACTAATGGAGTGTTTAAGAAGTACGTAAAATTAAATACACATTAAATTTTTGTTATTTGAAATATAAAAGATATTTTTAAGTAAATCATTGAGGATGTATATACTCCAAGAATAATTCTAAACTCACCGAGGATCCCCCGCGAGAATGAGTTCCAATGGTTTTATTTATTTATTTAATGATTAAAACAAAATTAAAATAATATTTTAAATTTTCTTTTTAAAAAAAATATTTAAGGATATGAACAAATAAATAAAAACTTCAGAAAAAACCAATTTATAACTTGTCGGTAGCCGTCTCGTACCACACCCACAGAACGGCATCACTCCAAACACTGTGAATGGGACCTGTCTGGAATTTCCCCTGAATTAGACAAGATTTATGCTTTCACGAGATGATGATTGCGAATGACTGAGCACGTGAGACGTAGATTTTGCGATTATACTAAAATTCATATTCAAATTATGCACACAAAAAAGGATTTTTAAGAGGAATAATAATATATATATATACAATCATATCACTTGTATATTAAAAGCAGTTATATGAGATGAACAAGAATGAATAGTGAATTTTGTTTGACACTTTTTTTCTCATTTATGCCCTTGTGTGGGTGGTTCTCATTACGATTTTGTTCTTTGCTCTTGTATTTGACTTTCCGCACGTGCACTTTCGTGAGCCATTGTTTTTATGGTTTTGCCCATGGTTCATGTGTTATTTGATTTTTTTTCCATTAATGCCCCTGTTTGATTGAGTATTATTACATTTTTACCTCTGGTTAGTATATAATGCCCAATCGACTTCTTCCATCTGTTACGTTTATGTCTCCAGTTCTGTTCATTTCTTGTTCGCAAAATGTCGTATCGTCCCTGTATGACCAAATATTAGTTTGTGTTTTTGGTATCCCTCATTCGTTTCCAAGATTTATTTTGTTCTTTCAGTGATGGTTTTAGTTCTTGTTCACTGGATGTCGCGCATGGTCTAGCTTTTCTCATGAGTAAAGCTTAGGATGATCCTCTTGTCCCCTATACATTTAACTTTCCGGCTTCACAATTTTTTTTATTCTTCCAAAATCTATGACATGAATGATTCTAATCATTTTTTTATCTCGTAATCATCGCAATGTATTAAGTTATAAATAGACCCAAGCACTACATTTATATTTGTTCACCATACTTTATATGTTCTATATTAAAATGCTCCTAAATCTTTGATAACCATGTTTCAACTCCAAATTCATTTCATGTAGAAACATTTACCTAATATCCAAAATATTGCAACATTGTACTTAGAAAAAAAAAATAGATCATACAATTGGGTGTAAACGTAGATCAACTTCAAAAGTAGTGTCACAAAAATTTCAGTGTTCTCTCTATAAATATTATGAATGAAGAGAACACACCATCGATGAATGCATAACCCCTAAAACTTTTTAGCTGCTACTTCAATGGCGAGGAAAACAATTCTATGATGTTTAGTCGTTTAAGGAAGAGACTCTAATATGAATTCCAAAGATGATCCTTTATTTCCCAAATTTGCTTGGGCCAATGGTTTGTTAGATGTTTGAATTAGTAGTTTCTAACTTGAATGAGCTATATTATTCTTGTTTACCTTATCATTAAGTTTTTTTTCTTGTACACTAAATGTTTATATTTTAGAACAATTTTTTTTTTTTTATAGGAATATAGGGCAAATGTGCCTCGCACGTATCCCCACTGCTAGAGTGTGTGTGTATATATATATATAAAATTCTCAATCACACATGTTGATATAATATATTTTAAGTAATTATCTATTTAAGTTATTAATATATATAAAATCACTTAAAATATGTTGCATCAACCTATGTGATTAAAGATGACATAATTTAAGATGAATAACCTTGCTCATAATTAATAATGCCTAATTATCATATTCTATACATAACATACCACTGCCAACGATTTCATTAACACGTGAGGATGAAAACAATTTTTGACACGATAAAAGTTTAATGGAATACGATATCCTTTTTTTTTTTTTTGGGTTGAAACCAGAAACGGATATCAAGGAATACGATTTTTCTTTTTTTTTAGTTGAAACCAGAAACGGATATCAATTTAGACTACTGAAGTCTCCACACGAACACCGTCCATTAACAAATTTATGAAGCCGCTTGCTATCTCGAACGATGATTTCCCTAGCAGTCAGTAATGGAATGTACTCAACAAAGTTATGGCAGTCCCTGCACATAAAGACACTCTTTATAACATGTATTGGCGCAGCATTCGGTGTGTTCAACAGCCCAAATGCAACGGCCAACTTTTCACTGTGGTAAGCCTTAGAGGAGGATATCTTTTCCTCAGTCTCATTAGCTACCTCCGAAGTTTGTAGTGATTCATATCCAAGACTATTTGCTTGTTGAAGCAAACTCTCCAATGATCTGTAAATATCTGCACTGTGAAAATGGGACTTGTCCTTTGGTTTAAATGAATAAACACTGTCCTTGATGTTAATCCAGCTCCAATCCTGCAGTTTTCCAACTTTCTTTTCTTTCATCATTTTTCTCACCCTAGAAACATCCTTCCATCTACCTGCAGAGAGGTACATACTTAACAACAAGACATAAGTTTCAGTATCTTTTGGCTTGAGCTCGAGTAATTTTTCAGCAGCATAAAATCCCAATTCTAGATTCCCATGACTTCGACACCCAGCTATCAAGCGTGACCAAATAAACTCGGCAGGTTCAAAGTCCATTTTCTCAACAAAATCAAAAGATTATTTCAAGTGACCCAACCTAACAAACATATCAACCAGACATGCAAAATGGTCCGTTACAGGCTTAATCTTATATTCCTTTTGCATCATCTCGAAGTAAATGAGTGCTTCACTGACCATTCCAGCCTGGCTACAAGCTGATAGAACACCCACAAAAGTAATCTGGTCTGGTCTAACTCCAGCTAGTCTCATATCCTCGAAGAGCTGTAGTGCTTGCTGAGACTAGCCTTCCTGAGAAAAACCTGTAATCAAAGAAGTCCACGATATCATGGTTCTTGTATCCATCTCCACAAAAGATTTACTCACTTTCTCAATGCTTCCACATTTACGGTACATACTAATTAGTGCAGTGCCTACTACCATATCTGACAAAAACCCAGTTTTAAGGGTCTGAGCATGAATTTGTTCCCCCTGTTCTTGGGCCACCAATCTGCTACATACAGTTAAGATACTTGAGAAGGTGAATAGATCAGGTTTCATCCCTGAACGGTTCAATTTAAGGAAAATTCTAAGTGCCTCATATCCACTTTTGTGTGCTGAATGATCATCCCCCACAAAATCCATCGCCTGGGCGTGGCCTGCAATCATTGCATTCCATGTAACCAAGCTAACAGCAGTTTCCATTCCATCAAACAACTTCTGAGCCTCCCTAATCCATCCACATTTAAGGTATAAATATATGATAGAATTTTTAATGTGTAGATATGATTCATAGCCAAGTTCACTGCTAAATGAGTGAATTTGGGGCCCTGCACCCAAAGACAGTGTTGTACAACACAAGCTCAAGACACTAGTCAATGTAAGCTCATTGGGTTTGGCGTCCTTAGTCAGCATCTCCATGAAAAGCCTTGAACCCCTTGCAGCTTCCCCATTATTGCCAAGGCAGATATAACTGCAGTCCATGAGATCACATTCTTTTCCCTAATCCCCTGAAAGGCTCTAATAGCAGATTCCAAATTGTGAGGTTTGCAGTAAAAGCTACAAGTGGCATTGCCAACACTTGTTTCAAAGTCAATGTGGTATTTGATAATGTAGGCATGAAATTGATTCCCCAAACTTACGGAGTGCAAGGAAGAACAAGCATTTAAAGCCGTTCCTAGGGTGTAATTCGTAGGATAAACCCCAGGCTCCAACTTTTGTTGGAAAACCTGGATGGCAAGCTCTGGCTGTGAATTGTGAACATAACCTGTCATCAGGGTTGTCCACGAAACAACATTTCTTTCAGGCAAATTATAAAATACTTTACAAGCATATTCCATGGTTCCACATTTTGCATAAACATTGATTACGAAGGTCATGATGAACAAATCTCCTTGTGTTCCTGTCTTCATAATGTGACCATGAACAATTTGTGCTTCCGAGATCAAGTTTTTCTCAATGCATTCCTGCAAGAGGGGAACACAATAAGAGGACTCAACCTCTGTTCCCTCTTTTATCATAGAAAGCGCTTCTCGGAAGCCCAGAGACCTAAGTTTTGAACTCCCGTCCAAATGGGTTTTCTGATTTTTCTGATATGAGATGTTTGGACTCTGATATAAGATATGCAGCTTTAGGATCAATCCCATGCGTGCTGATACAAATTATACAGGGTTATAAAATAAAGGCACGAAAGTGTTGAATTTAAAATTGCCTGAGGCTTCAGCTAATATATAGAAACCTTAAATCTTAGCATCGTGCAGTGGTCAACATTATCAGATGATTCAGCTTGTAAAAGCAAGCATTTCAAGCAAGTAGACGTATTTCGGAAATGCTAAAATAGACGTCCTTTAATAGCTTTAATATCTTTTATAATTTTTATTGTATGCGACAGCAAAAAATGTAAAACAACAAAAAAATGGAATTAGAAAACACAGAACATATATGTATGAAACGAGTTTTATGAGGTTTCTAAAAGCAAAGCATGTATAAGTAAGTTAGATATATAAGTTTACCCAAAGCGAAACATCCATATATCTTCAACCATTTAAAGAAAAAAAAAATATAGGGAACAATTACGAATTCATGATATATTCAAAGAAGAAGAAGAAGAAGTACCTTTTCCGTGGCAGGAGAACTAGTGGTGGGGTGCTTCCTGCATTCTGGGTCGAGCTTGAGAATGCGATCAGCAACCGACGACAAAGAAGCCATGAAGGATTTCCGGGATAGCGTGCGTCTCCGATCATAGAAATTGCTACAGGGGAGTCCACTTATCCTGTTCGGCTCTCTTGTGGAGGGAGGAGGGTGGCATTTTTAAGATGCTGACTAGCACCGGCTGGCATGCTGAAAATAATAAAATAATAAAAATAAATTATTAATTATTGTAAATCAATCAAAATAAAGAGAGAGTTTCAAACATAGAGAAAGAATGAGAGAGAACTCAGAGAGGTTGAGAGAGAATAAGAGATGTTCTCTTATTGATCTGTATATCAAACTTATCAATTTCTTAAAGAATTCAACGATATATATAGGCGTACAAAGGGGACTATGCTAGCTCACTATGCTAGCACTATGCACTATGCATTTGACGACTAGATAAATGTGGTCATACAATTCAAGATAGTTTATAACACTTCCCCTTTGGATGACCATATTTAAAGAATATGCCTCGTTAAAACTTTGCCAAGGAAAAACCCTGTGGGAAAAAAACAATGACGAAGGAAAAAGAGTACAGTATTCATATGTATCGCCGAGTGCTTTAGGATTGCCTCATTAAAACCTTGCAAAGGAAAACCCAGTGGGATAAAACCTTAGCGAAGGAAAAAGAGTACAATCAGCACAAGTCTTCAAGACATTACTTCCCCTGAAAAGTGCATGATAACAGGTCTTCAAACCTCCACATTCCAATGTTCTGCATAATCTTCTTAAATGTTGCAGTTGGTAATGCTTTAGTGAATAAATCTGCCAGATTTTTTTACTTGACCGTATCTTCTTGATATCAATTTCAACTTTCTTCTCATGAATTGCAATGATCTTCTTGTGTGTATCTGAAAGATAACTCGCATTTGTATATCCAACTAACTGTGGACTTGATCCATGTTGATAAAATAATCACAACTGGATCTTTCTGCTGATCACTACTCTTCTGGAGTTGTACTCTTTTGGAGTTCTTGTAAATAACACAGTTAGTGGAGAATTCATCAACATTAAACCGCTAACCTCATTTTTAATAAAAACGGTGGCCAGCCTTTTGAGATCAGACAAGCACCGCAGATTTTCAACTCCTCTGTAGGTGTCAGGCGTGCTGTCAGGCGCCTCAGCTGTCAGGCGTGCTGTCGGGCGCCGCAGAGCTATGAAGCTATATTTCGTCTCTTTTCTCTTGCTTCACGAGAGATGTTGTATCATAATTTTCTCTATAAAAGAGATATTTAGCTCGTCTTCATTCACATCTCATCTTCTTCACTTTTCTGTAATCATACTGCATTTTTACTCTGCAATCTCTTTCTGCATTTTTACTCTGCAATGGCTCAGCGATCTTCTCATGGCCAATATATGAGGTACTCTGCACCTCGTTCATCAGTTGTTCCTGCTTCTACCACAGGTGCTATCATGCAATATAATGATCTGACTCGTAGGGCAGATAATGAAGCTATCTATGAGCTTGTGAGTCTCAGTACCCGATACTCATCATCCATTGTCGCATTTTCTCAGCGACTGCAATCCAGAACTTATGGAGTTGACGATCTCCACGAGAATATTGCTATACTTCAGCGACTTCTTCTGGAGTCCAACATGAAGATAGAATCAATAAAGCAAGAGAATAGGAATTTAAAATCCTTGCTTAAATCTTCTTTTCGATTGCCCACCGCTTTAGATAGGGATGCCATGCAGATTCTTGAAGAACAAGAGCATTTGAAGAATGAGGCAAAGTGCCTTAAATTTCTGTAATTCTTGTTTTAAGATAATAAAATAATATTTCACAAATATTCATATTTGTGTTTCTATCTTTTGGTAAATGTTTTGGGTGCTTTATTTCTTCTTTAATAATGCACATTTCATATCAAACCCATAATATGAATCTGAAATACTAATTATATTAAAAGATGGCATTTCATGACTAATAACATCATCCATCTTCCCCTTGAAGCCGCAAGGGTTTCAGATTTATATTTCAAATATGTGCAGTTTTTATGAGCTCTTCTGGAGTTTCAATGACATTTAAATCATATATATAAACTGCAATAATAGCTTGTTTTCATTTGCGTTTGGATTGCTTTAGATCATATAAGGATCTTTGAAACTTGATAGAATACATATTTCCAGATGTATTTATATTAGAAGTTTCAGACATTTTCTATCCTTCAGGGATTTTCATATATATATATATATCATGATCAAATGATCCATATAAATATGCAGTTAATCATGCATATCCAAACTCTTGGTAACTTTCAAGCTAATAAAAATCTCAATATGATTTCAACCACTTTAAAAACATATCAATATTGTTTCTTCGAGAAACTAACTTGTGATCTCTATATCACATTTTCATATTAAAAGCTTCAGGCTTTTTATATCATGTATATAAATATCCACTGATATTTAACAAAAATCACATCTTTAGGTATTTAGACTTCAAGTCAATATTTATCACATTTTATTTAGTGATATCAATTCTGCATATCAATTCTGCAGGAATTGAGAAACTGACTCGTGATTTATATATCACATTTTTATTTCCTTTCTATAAATACCCACTGACATTCAACAAGCATCACCTCTTTAGGTGTTTGGACTATAAGTCCCGATGCATCATATTTTACTAGTGAATCAATTCTGCAGGAATTGTTTCTTTCAAATTTGGCCAATATTTTACGTCGTATTCTTCGACGATTCTTGATTCACTTTCATCATTACTTCTGGTAATGTCAATTGCCATCTCATATGGAAATACGTTGTTGACAACGATTTTATTTCTATTCATAATTTCTCCATTATTCATGAAATGTAACGAGATCTCGTTATTTTCAGGTACCTGTCCCTCTTCAAGGGAAGACATTTTCATGATAAACCTCTTCAGGAGGCACTCTTCAGGAGATTTGTACTCTTCAAGAGTTTATATAGGAGAATTTTATACAGAAAATTTGGATGGACTTTATTGCTTGTTTCGTGGGTATGGCCTCTTCAGGAGCACCAATTATTTGTGTCTTTCTCTTTTTGAGATACTCTATCTTTTGTATCAATAAGTCTCACATGTCTTTAGACATGTCTTATGTTCATTAGACTGCTGAATTTCTTAATTGTCCTTCAGGGACTTCAATCCTCGCTGGGATTTTAGCAGCTCGAATATGAGACATTTTTATCTTATTGCATCCATAATTTAATTATCATATGAACTTCTGGTTCACATATGATAATCAAGATAACGTCGAATTATTTCATCTTATTTGCTTCTGACAAATTTTTCTTTCCACTTCTGGTGGTAAGACTTTGTAGTAAAAGAATCTTCTGGTTCTTTTATGGACGTCCATATGAAAATCATTCGCCTTATCGTAATTCATTTTAGATTATCAAGATAATCATGAAAAGATACAAATATTTTGAATCATATCACTTTTTGATGCATCATAATATTTGATTCAATAATTGTATAATATCATCTCAAAGAGAAAGTTTATAGCTTTTCCAATACGAGCTTCTGGCTTGAAAAGATATTCATTATCACGTTCAATCTCTTAGTTTCTTTGAATGAAACGCATCATTATTTTCACTTCAGGAAATAGAATGATATAAATTCATTATCATTCACTTCAGAGAATGATATAGATCTAGTAAGACGTGACTAATGATTCTTATCAAAAACTCATTATTTTGCTCAGTCACTGAAAGACCTGATACAAATTTAGAATATATTGTGAACGCTTGCATTTCATATTGCTACTTCAGGAGCATACTCGATATTGCTACTTCAGGAGCACATTCGAGATGTTCATTCAAATATATATTTTTTTCACAATTTCAATTATGCAACTTTAGGTGCATAAATCATAATGAGCTTTTGGTACACGATCCTTCAGGGATGCTCTATTTTCATTCTAAAATAAATTATATCATCAATAATTCATAACAAGTACAAAAAGAATAAATAAAACTTGTATCTAAACTATGTGAATAAAATTATTCATAGATATAATTGATATGTAAATTATGAAAATTTTAATTCACCAATATTTACTTTAAAGATTTCAAATGATATATTGAAAAACTTACTTGAAGTAAAAATGCCCACTGAATCCTGTTCGAACTCTGTCATATAGGTTTACTTTGAACTCCACCGAAAAGGATTTTAAATTGGCTTGATGGTATCTGGACCCCACTCCACATGATTTACCAGGCTGCCTGTCCTTTGCTAGCAACTTGCAAAACTGAGTAGGAAAACTTTATAGCAACACTCACCTCACAACACTAAGTTGCATGCGTAGGTATCCACCGCACTAAATAAATCAAACTTTTCTTTTTATATCTATACTTTTTCAAGATATAATAATATAAAATAAAAAAATATAATAATATAAGAAAAGAGGAGTTATAATGGACGTCTTCTTCCACCCATCCATTTTTAACTTTTATCATTTTTTATTTTATTTTCATCAACAAACGCCCCTTTTTCTGACTTTTTTTTCTTTTCTTTTTTTTTTCTTTTTTTTTTCAAACTTCCACGTTTCCTTTAGTGACTTTGTCGCATAAAGCCAAAATGATAAAAATTCACTCTTGTAAATTGTATGTGAGATTTATTATCAGTGAAGTCGGCCACGTTCATGGACTCCAGCACCCTTATTCAAATGCTGCCGACAAGCCCCACGCCTTTAACTTTGTCGACTGAGCAAAAGAAATCAATAGCTGACATGATGTCATCACCAAACTCCTCATTGATAATCTCCTTGATGCTCTTACCGAAATGCATGACCGCTGTCTCTAGTAAAGTGGGGACCACCCAACCATTATTGCAAAAGCAATAATAGTCGTAATTAAGTACCTACAGAAGCATTAGTTCCCACCAACCTACTTTTCACAGTTCTTTCACAGTTCCCACCTACCTTTCACAGTTTTTGTTCTGCATGTATCGGTGAAGGGAGAAGTCGGTGGCCACCATGGAAAAGTACCGGACCCTTACTCAAAGAGTTCTTCTTCATGGGTTCCGAGAAACTCGGAATTCATGGCGCCACCAAATCACTTTTCTGGCAAATCATGTTTATCATGCGGTTGCACCTGACCATGATACATCTTGTGGGCGACCTCATAGGCCTTTTGGACCAGAGGTCGTAGTTTCGACAGTGGTGTTTGGCTCAGTGCCATGGGGTTTTCTTTCGTTTCCGATCAGTCTCTATCTTTACAAAGCTGGAAAAAATATATATATAGAGAGAAAGGAAGAGAAACGGATGATGTAGTTGATCTCACTGTGCTTGTGTGTTGGTTTCTTCTCCATCAGATCCTCATCTGATCTGGGTTCACCGTGAGAGTTTAGCTTCGCTCCGGTGAGAGCTTTGTTCCAGTGAGAGCTCAGACGATCGACGAGCTTCCTGCGGTGGGTCACCGGTGGGGGTAGAGAGAGAGGAAAGAGAGCAACGGAGTTAATCTCCTTGTTAGTCTTCTGGCTGAACCAGTACAAGCCCAACTGCATCATCAGCACAGCGTCGGCACCTCCCGAGTTGCTTTGTCTGCATCACGAGGTCGTCGTTTTCCTTGGCGCATCCCGATCAAGTTTGCAAACGTGGAAGCGTGGAGCTTGTCAATCACCACAGGCCCAGGATTTGCAAGAATGAGCTGGGCTGCCAATCTTTGTTTCCGTTTAGGGGTTTTCATGCTCAAGTGCTATCGATCCGTGAAGCTGATGCTCCGACTGGCCTATTAGCTCAGTTGGTTAGAGCGTCGTGCTGATAACGTATTGTAAATCAATCAAAATAAAGAGAGAGTTTCAAACATAGAGAAAGAATGAGAGAGAACTCAGAGAGGTTGAGAGAGAATAAGAGATGTTCTCTTATTGATCTGTATATCAAACTTATCAATTTCTTAAAAAATTCAACGATATATATAGGCGTACAAAGGGGACTATGCTAGCACTATGCACTATGCATTTGATGACTAGATAAATGTGGTCATACAATTCAAGATAGTTTATAACATTAATACATATATAGGAATTCTTTTTTAAAATGCCAAGTACGTAAAAAGATCTTAAAAAATTTAATATTTAAATTGACATGAATTAATGTGATATATTAAATTTATTTTATAATAATTTTTTTTTACAATCTAACACATTATTTCATATCACTTATGTTAGTTTATTTATATGATATATCTTTGTAAACAGTAACACTTCTCTTTCTAATGCTGGTTTTGTCGAGGTAATTATTTTCTTTAAATTTTAAATTTAATGATGAATTTTATATAGTTATGTAAAAGTAGTGAAATTCATTAAAAATATTTGTAGTTTATGAAAGTTTTTTTAGAAATGTTTTTCATTGGAATTTAAAAAATGGAGGACTCGATTGAAAATACGAAGGGAAAATAAATTTATGTGATACTTCAAAAAACAAAAAACAAATTGTGGGATTTTTTTGTTACAAAAACTAAAGTAAAATGTTTTCATAATTGAGATTATTTTGATATAAAAATAATTGGTTAGTGAATAGGAAACTTTTGAGAACCTTTGGTCGTCAAACATGCCCACCTAAGAAGCAATTTTAGATTATTTGAGCACCTATTTATTTTATGTTAATATTTTATCTTTCTATCTCTCCATTTATAAATGAGTAATTCTACATGAATTATGCAAGCGTCGTGCAGTCATTTTGAAAAAAAGTAAGATCTACTATTAAAAAATTAATTAATTTTTTTTATATGAGTCTTATATTTATTCATTTTTTTCAAAATGATTGCGCGACACTTGTACGCTCGCGATTGCAAGTATTATTTCTATTTATAAATTAGATGCTTTTTGTGGAGAAATATGTTGTGACGCCCCTAAATTCCGTTTGGAATCGGACGGACATTTAAAGCGTCGAGACATGCAACACAAGGTTACCTACCCCCGTTCATGACATATAAGATGCAATATTCCTAACATGCATCTAACAATATGCAATATTCGCAACGGATAAATTTTTTTTCTTTAGCAATACTATGCACCAAATTGAAAATATCCCAAATACTTAAAACATACTTCATACATAAAAACCCATTGAACAACTAAGATCACAACACTAGTCCAAAATGGTTATGATCCAAAAAGTACTAGAGATGCAACTCAATCGTACAAGTAGTAATTTACGTTAATTACTATATTAACATTGATGTCGCACCGTCGCTTAGTCAACTGTGTCTAGTTGATTAGCTCCTGATTCTCTTTCAAGTCCTGTAACAAGATCTACCATTCGGGGAGAATGGTAGTTGGGACTACCAAAGTGAGATTTGATTACAAATCTCAGTAAGTTAACAAAAAAAACTTCCACACAAGCTAATGATGCATGGATGACAGTAAAAGCATAAATGCATAATCAAATTCATAAGTAATTAAAACATAACTTGGCGTACAACATAATATAATTGACATAACTTAAATTGAAACATGAACTGAACTTGATTTGACATGAATTTGATCTGAAACTTGATTTAGCATGAACTTGCTCTGAAACTTGAATTAACATGAACATGATATGAAACTTAACTTATCATGAACTTGTTCTGAAACTTGACTTAACATGAACGTGATATGAAACTTGACTTATCATGAACTTGTTCTAAAACTTGACTTAACATGAAAAATACATACTCCACAGTTGTTGTGGCCCCATGTATTCTATGGAAACTTATTCTTTAACTGCTTAAATACATACTCCACAGTTGTTATGACCCCATGTATTCTACGTGTCACAATTGCTGTGTCTCACGTAGTGTATGCATCACAATTGCTGTGACCCCATACATAAGTAATCAAGATGAAATGTGACTGGAATACGAAAGGACTGAAACCCTGATGTAACATAACGTGACTTGAACATAACTTGAAATACATGACCAACTTGAGATAGAAATATTTCGTAATATGGCATAACATATAATAGACAACATATTTAACATGACATACTTATAACAGTGAATATTACATGACTTGACATACATGTAATAGATAGCATACTTAGCATGATGTACTTGTAATGTACAGCAATACATGACAGAATATATTATGTAACAGATAAAAACTGATGACAGAATAAATTCTGTATAACAAACAATTACGTGATGACTTGGCATGGCATGACATATATTATAACACACATACAAAGACTGTAGTTCCTTTACTTAGTACACATACACAGTAGACTGCTAGTAAGTTAAAAGCTAACTTACCTCGATTTTCGCGTTTCTTATAAAACCTCAAGCGCGATCACGAGGAACTGTAATTAGTGATTCTAAAAGTTAGCACTAAATCACTAATAACTTGAAATATGGAAAATACTAACTTAAAGAGTAAAATTTCCATTTTACTATCTACATGTAGGAAAATGACTGTTTTACCCATAACTTAAGGATTTTGCATACTAACTCCAAAAGTCACCAAAATTTACATGCATCATGTAAATTTTATCCTCAACTCAAATATCAATTTAGAAAAATTTAAAACTAATCACAACTATTAAAACTCCATAGGGCCGAAGTTCCCATATGCTATTTCCATTGATTTTTGTTTCCAACTTGTTTTGATCAACCTTTTGAGCTATGACTTATAAATATGTGATCTTCAAACTAAACCATCACATGGTTTAAAAAGATGTCCTAAAACATATATAAGCTTCTAATTCAAGATCACATGGTTAAAAATTAACTAAAACATAAATTTAGCCAAGAACATCCACACTTTGGCTTATTTGAATATCTCTTTACATAAAATTTCATATCTTTGAAACTAACATCAAATATTTTCAAAATAATAATATAACATGTATATAAGATGCTTAGGATCCTCCAATAAAATTATCAAAGTCATTGGAATAGGTTTAGACCACCAAAGAGTTAAACTTTCTCAAAACAGAAACTGTTTTTCCTCTTCCAGTTTCTAAGTTTCTAAATCTAGGAAAATCTTTCATCAAAACCTTTAATCATGCAAAAATCCTCAACCAATAATCATATACACATGTTAACAATACTCTATAAAAATTTCGGACCCATATCTATCCATTAGGTTGGTCAAAAACTCCAAACTATAACATATTCTCCAGTTTATCTCCCAGAATGACCTTTCCATAGTTTACATAATATTTGACTGACCAAATGATCCTCAAATGGGACAAATAAGATATCCACGTAAACTAGACTAAAAAAGGAATAACTTAAATGAATGAGACTTTATGATAAAACACTTACAAAAGCTTCAAAATGGGCGTGCAAAAGAACTCCTAAAAACTGTCCGAGAGAGAGTGTTTGATATTCTTTTAATGGAAAGTGTAAATGAAGATAATTTCATGGGGAGTGGTGGCTGGAGATACTTATGGATAAGATATGAAAGAGATGAGACTGGAGTGAGAGTTAAGTGTAGGGCTATCTTACCCGAAATGAGAGTTAAGTATAGGACTCTCCTACCCGGAGTGAGAGTAGAGTGTATGACTCTCTTACCTAATAATATCTACAAAAATCAACTTAAGATATTTTTACCCAATAATATCCACGAAATTAGCTTAAAATATTTTTATCCAATAATATACACAAAATTAGTTTAAGATATTTTTATTCCATAATATCTACAATTTTGAACAGACGTTTCGCCCGAAATTATGAAAAAATATTATTGCGCCATAAGACCTTAAATAACCCTCCGAGTCTAATGGCACAAACCATAATACATTTTGACACTTCTAACTATCTCCAATAATCAAAAACACACTTCTGATACCATAGTAAATAATAACACTAACTATGTAGTTAGACAAAAACCTATATGATTAATGGATTCGTGAAAGCTTATAGAGTCTTCACGAGGTTCCTAAAGTCAATATAAATTCTACAATTGAATTTCTAGCGGGCTGTTACATATGCTGTGCGTATATAATCTTGTCTTTATCGATGAAGATGTACGTACAGACCTTCATGTTTGAAGTCACAATGTCACATAATATGGGGATGACTTCATTACCAATAAAAAGAGCTAATTCTACGGATAATGTCATCAGCGCAATTGGAATGCAGTCTACAGAGTGGATTGAGAAGTCATCCGCATGAAAAGAAAAGAAGATATTAACCCCAAAGGGTGGTGGAGTGTTCTTGGAGTGAGCCGTATAAACCAGATGTCTTGAGTTCGAAATTCCACGTTCTCGCTATCATACAACCTTCAAACTTAAAAGAAGAATGAGTTCTGAACTTAAAACTGTGATTTTGCATTTAAAGATTATAAGATACATTGGTTCAGTTTCATCAACAATCTAATCCAATAAACCAAGATAAGTAGACTTTTACCCCACTTGCTTCCTCTTTCTCAGTTTCTCTGTAATTCTTCTCTCTTGGCAGGAGGGAGGAGTGATCACTGGAATGAATGATTGAAGTGCAGTTAGATCAGCTGTAATCCTAACCTCAATGCTGTAATGTCTGAGTGTCCTTTTGGATCAATCCCAGATTACCCTCTGCAACATCATCATCTTTGTCACAGGAAACAAAATCAAAATTTTTCACTCTTTGGATTGGTGATCTTTGATATGCTTGAATCATTAGTTGGTTTCCAAATTATTTCCTCGAGATTGCAATAAAAATTCTTGTAAAACTGCAACAGGAAAAAACTTTCCTTATCATGATCCGAGAGCGAAGAAACAGTAGAGGCGAAGAGACTGATCTGTGTGGCAACCTGACGTGTAAATTAGATTTAACTGACCTTGAGATATTCAATAGCATCTCCAGCTGCTTTATGAATATCCACCATTAAAAAACTCGGAGCAACTTCAAAAATCTTCAGCCAAAACAATTGAGTTTAAATTTACCATATTAAGAAGGGAGCAGAAAAGATCTAGAAGGTCATCAAGATGGAAACCTTACTTCCAGAATAACTGAGAATCGACTATTCTTATTTGCTGAAAGACCTTCCACTCTCATCTGAAATGTAGCACAATTTTAGCATACAAAGATAGGCAGGTTTATTATCCTCTTGTAATGAGCTATAATCTATAGAGCACGGATTACCACATGAATTATAAATCTATAGTGTAGAAAAGAAGGGAAAATATGACAAATTGACAATCATCAGTAGACTGATATCAGTCAAAAAAACAAAATTAAAAAGACGAGCGATCAAAGCAGAAAAAACCAAAAAAGTGAGTATCATCACAATAAATTAATGCTGAGAGGTCTACCTTACAGGCGCATTTGCGAGTTTTAAAACCCATTGATTGAGCAACAACTTCCATACTCGATAAAACGACCTTTGCGGGCTTCTGTGAAACGAAGCGTGTATGATGCTTCATAAAGCCCTGTCACACACAGAGAGAGAGAGAGAGAGAGAGAGAGAGAGAGAGAGAGAGAGAGAGAGAGAGAGAGAGATTCAAACAGATCAGATGGAAGTAGAAATCATTTATGAACATTTTTCACAAAACATACACTCATTGACTGATGGAAGATGAAATTGAATCAAACAGAGATAATAAGTATAGAAAATATTAGCTGCTCCAATTTTGCGTGTGGTTCCTTATCCTTCATATATGGGATTCTTGTTCCTAAAGTCGATTGGCAACATTATAGTAAAGAGTGCAGGTTTGACACCTATTTTAGAACCCATAGCAACGTCCAGTTTTATTTACTATTTACCTAAGAGATAAGTAGGCGTAAAGGTTGTTTGCCCTTAATAATGAAGTTACCACCAAGTACAATTATCTTCATTGTCTCACTTACATGGTTCTCTAACATGCTAAGAAGCGCTAATACTATGATAAAAACATCTGTTAATTTGAATTCACAATTGGACATAGATATCCATGTCCATAGTAGAGGTTTCAAGATGTAAAACGATGGTCTACATAATCTTAGATTTTATTCACTCCAATAAGGAACTGCTCAAGTAGGTATCAGATAAAACTGAATCATAGCAACAAAAATTTCTTAACCCATACCTGGCCACGATCAAACAGCGATGCAAGGTTTAGTCCTTGAGATAAAATTATCAAGTCAAAGGCATTAAGAATCAAAGGACCCACGCCATCCTTCCCACATGGCTCACATGACTTCTTAGCCCTTTGTTCCTACAGTTAACATGATTTCAAGAGTATCAAAAGAATACAGCATATGATTACCAAGTCAATGCACATAAGCAAGGAGCCCCGAGTTGGACAATTACATGCACTCATGTGTGTGTATTGGTAACTTGAATGCGTATAGTATCTATCAATGAATTAATTTAATTTGAAATGAAGAAGAGGATAAAATTTAACAGCGTAAACAATTGTGTCTTGACTGATGGTCATCTAAGCTGTCATACGGTCATTGGTGACTGAATATGTCAAAAATGGATTACAATTCGATGATCCTTTTCAGAGGATTTATCCCCCTTATATAGAACATATTTACATATCTATGTACTGTCTAGTTTGAGCGGGAAGAGCCCCTAAAATTACGCCTAAGGATTTAGATTACAGCGCCGTATGTAGCCTCCCTCTATTTAGCAGTGTTGACCAGCCTCCCTCTATTGCAGCGCCGTATGTAGCCTCCCGTATGGACTGTTTGTACGTTGACAGCCCCCCTCAAATTGATGCCCGTAGATCAACAAGCATCAATTTGCTACTTAGAAAGCAATGTCGATGACGAGTGAGAGCCTTGGTGAAAATATCAGCAATTTGGAGTTCAGTAGAAACATGTGGAAGAGTGATAATACGAGCTTCAAATGCTTCACGGATAGAGTGACAATCGACTTCAATATGCTTCGTGCGCTCATGATAGACAGGATTGGCCGTGATCTGAATAGCACTCGTATTATCGGCATGTAGAGGTGTGGGATCGGTCTCAGAAAAATCTAGCTCAGCAAGCATACCTCGAAGCCAAATAATTTCAGAACAAGCTAAAGACATTGCTCGGTATTCAGATTCTGTAGATGACTTAGAAACTCGGTCTTGCTTCTTACTCTTCCAAGAGACCAATGCATTACCTAAGAATACACACCAACCAGTGATGGAGCGACGTGTATCCGCACAACCAGCCCAATCAGCATCGCTATAAGCAGCCAGACGAGTCGAGTTGCCGGCTGGGAAGAATAAACCACGAGCAGAAGTGCCATTAACATATCGTATGATCCGACGAACAGCAGCCAAATGAAGATGACGAGGAGTCTGAAGAAACTGGCTGACTTGCTGTACAGCAAAAGAAATGTCGGGTCTAGTAATAGTGAGATAAACAAGGCTACCCACCAACTTTCGATATAAACTGGGATCAGAAAGTAAGTCACCCTCCTCTTTGCGAAGCTTGACATTTAATTCCATAGGAGTATCCACAGAAGTAGCCTCCTGTAGACCAGCTGTAGCCACCAAGTCACTAGCATACTTATGTTGACTGAGTGAAATACCAGAGGGACTACGATGTACTTCAAGACCAAGAAAATATGTGAGAGATCCAAGATCCTTCATATGAAAGGACTCTGAGAGATGAGTCTTGAGCTGGCCAAGTAAGACAGAATCGGAACCAGTGATCACAATATCATCAACATAGACTAAAAGAACAACAATACCCATGTCTGATTTCCGAAGAAACAATGAAGTATCATACTTGCTCTGCTTGAATGAAAATTGTAATAAAGTTGTGCGGAATTTATCAAACCAAGCCCTCGGAGCCTGTTTGAGACCATAAAGAGAGCGACGAAGCTTACACACATGTGAAGTCGGAGAGCTGAACAATCCCGGGGGTGGCTTCATATAAATACACTCTTTAAGATCCCCGTGAAGGAAAGCATTCTTAACATCCATCTGATGTAGTGGCCAATCACTGGAAGCAGCAAGAGCTAGAATCATACGAACAGTAGTCATTTTAGCCACAGGAGCAAAGGTCTCTTCATAATTGACACCATATTCTTGATTATTCCCTAATGCAACAAGCCGAGCTTTGTAACGATCTAAACTTCCATCAGATTGGATTTTGACTGAATAAACCCATTTGCAACCCAGAGGAACAATGGTGGGAGGACATGGCTCAATGTCCCAGGTGTGGTTGGCCTCTAAAGCGTCAATTTCTTCCTGCATAGCTTGTCGCCAACAATCATGCTTGACAGCTTGTGAGTAGCATGTGGGAATATCAAAATTGGATAATGTAGTAGTAAGAGCAGAGGCAAACCACCCATACCTATCCGGAGGTACTGATACTCGAGAAGAGCGACGTACCAAGTGCTCTGAAGGTGCTGCAACTGATTGATCCTGGAGCATGGTAGGATCAGATATTGGTTGAGCCACCGGAAGAGACTGTGAGTGGGAGCGTCTTGTATACACAATACCTGGTTTAAAACGGGAGCTGACTGGATGAAGATCTGAGAATTGCTGTTCAAAAGATGGGAGGACCACAGTAGAGGAAGAAGGTATAGAAGACACAGGAAAGAAATGTTGATTTTCAAAGAAAATAACATTCCGAGAAATGCGCGTACGATGTAAAGTGGGATCATAGCAAACAAATCCCTTTTGACACACATTATATCCCAAGAATGCACATCTAACAGATTGAGCAGATAATTTATGTCGCTCATGAGGAGGTAAATGGACAAAACATACACAACCAAAGATACGAAGATTATCATAACTAGGTTGTTTAGCAAACAAGCGGAAATAGGGAGACTCCATGTGTAAGACTTGGGAAGGTAAACGATTAATCAAGTGAGTAGCAGTTTTCAGAGCCTCGACCCAGAACATGGATGGAACAAATGATTCTAACAAGAGTGTACGTACCACATCAAGAAGATGACGATTTTTGCGTTCGGCTACTCCATTTTGTTGGGGAGTAGCAGGACATGAACGTTGATGAATAATACCTTTAGAAGCCAAGAATGCCTGAAACTCAGTAGATAAATATTCACCACCAGAATCTGTGCGTAATGTTTTAATAGTCGCAGAGAATTGATTGTCAATGTACGCAAAAAACTCAGTGAAAGTACGAAAAACCTCAGATTTAGAGCGAAGAAAATAAACCCAAGTGAATCTGCTATAATCATCAATGAAAGTCACATAATATTTAAATTTTTCACGTGAACTAACCGGGGAAGGTCCCCAGACATCACTATGGATAAGATCAAAGCAGTGAGAGGCTCTACTAGCGTGTAACGGAAATGGAAGAATTTTACTTTTACCAAGTTTACAAGAATCACATTGAAGAGATAAAGAAGAACGTTCTTCGTTATCAAGAAAACCCGAGTGCAATACATGAGATAAAATCTGAGCATTGGGATGACCTAAACGACGATGCCACATCATACTCAGAGTTGGAACATTATGACAAGTAAAGGACTTAATAGACGAAACTGAAGAAAGTAGTGGAACAGGTAAAAATAGTGGAAATAAACGCCCCACTTTAGGTCCCTTCGCGATCGGCTTCCCCGTTACCTGGTCCTGCACAACACATCCATTACCAGAAAAGTGAACAGCACAGTTGTTATCAACTAATTGACCAACAGAAATAAGATTTGTGGAAAGTTGAGGAGCAAGAAACACATCAGTAAATTGAGAAGAGGCATCTCCGATAGCAGTTATTGGCAAGGCACTACCATTGGCAGTCTGAATGGCAGATTGACCAGCATAGGGCCGAACATGACATAGAGCAGTAGGAGTATTCGTCATATGATTAGAAGCACCCGAGTCTACATACCAGAGTTTAGTTGTATTTTTACCTTGAAACCCCATTGCAGATAATGCCGAAATTAGCATTTGTTGCACCATTTCTGGTGTACAGTAATTTGTTGCAGGAGGTGCAAGATCGGAGGAAGCACCTGAGGAAGAGCCATGTGCTACAGAAGTTTGAAATGCGTGAGCCTGACGATTCTGGGGACGTATACGACAGTCTTTGATAATGTGACCCTTCTTCTTGCAATAAGAACAGTATTTCTTAGGACAATTAGCAGCAATATGCCCGTATTCCTTGCAGCAGAAACACTGTAAGGTGCGAGAATGAACAGGCGGTCCTCGTCGTTGAGCAGCATAAGCCATAGGAGGGAACCCTGAACTTCCATGAGAGTGTTCCAGAGAAGCTTGAGTACTGAGCCTTTGTTCTTCACGAAGTAACTCACCAAAACAAACATCAAGAGAAGGAACAGGCGAGCGATTCAGCAGAGAAGATCGAACAGATTCATACTCGGGGCGAAGTTTCATAAGAAACTGATCACGACGACGAGTCTCGTGAAGACTTTGAATAGTGGAAAGAGAGGTAACAGGAACATCCGCAGTAATCAAATCAGAATATTCGTTCCAAAGAGTCAGAAAGGCCGAATAATAGTCTTGAATGGAACGACTGTCATGAGAAAACAAGGCAATCGTATGCTCTAACTGAAAACGACGAGCACCATTATCTTGATGATATACTTTCTTTAAGTAAGTCCACATGAATTGAGCAGTACGATGAGGCCGTAAGTGGGTGATAATATGTGGCTCAACTGAGCCAAGAAGCCAAGACATAATTCGAGCATCAAGCACATCCCAATCCTTGGATTTATCAGGATTAGATGCACAATCAGTGCCATCAATATGCCCCCAAAGATCTTTTCCTTTAAGAAAAAGTTCAAACTGAAACGCCCATGTAGAATAATTATTTCCCGAAAACTTAGTACATACAGGTACGGAGTCCATGTTAAAAAATTAAATCTGAGAAGAAAATTAAATGGAACCCGAGATAAGACTAATAAATTATATCCCACGGCAAACCCACAAAAAAATGACCACGGTTAAAAGGCTAAGAAATTACGAAGTGCTTTGGAATAACTAGCAAGGGATCAGATCAAAACAAAGTTCTAAAAACTTTTCACCTCAACCCAAAAGATTTATTCACGCAGGTTGATATTCTCTGGACAAGATGGATCAACTTTTGAGGTGTGAGTCAATCAAATATCTTCAACTTTTGACTATTACTGTTTCTGACTTTATTGAAACTTGCAAGCTTGGATTTATCTATATATTCCCATGGCTGAGCAAGTGAAATTGAATCGAGTTCAATAATAGCATGTGAACAATTATTGGGACCGAGAACAGCAAAAAAAATAATTATTTGCTGCAAGCTGGATAAGACCGAGAAAAGCAATGTGAGTTTTAAATGCTTGAGCAAAATTGGATAAGACCGAGAATAGCTAAAAAAATAAACAATCGAAAATGATGAGCAACCGTGGGACCGAGAACAGCAAATAAACAATTATTTTGCTGCAAGTTGGATAAGACCGAGAAAAGTAATGTGAGTTTCAAATGCTTGAGCAAAATTGGATAAGACCGAGAATTGCTAAAAAAGATAAACAATCGAAAATGATGAGCAACCGAGAATAGTTAAAACCGAGAAAAATCGAGAATAGCTAAAACCTGAGACGTGAAGGAAATTGACCGAAGATCTGTGAAAGCTTGAAGCCAGCTCGCAGAAACAGGGCAAGGGAGACAAGCGAACAGAGTTGACCGAGAATTACTTAAAGTCCCTGCATCCCGTGTTGAGCTGAAGTCCGAGTATGGGTCAAGTGGGAGTTTAGTGGGTTGGCCGGGGTTGGCTCCGTTATCTGCTGAGTTTATCTGCTGGGTTGGCTCTTGACCGGATGGGTTTCCTAATACTGCAGAGAACTGTCGACAGCCTCAAAGGACCACAATACTAGAGATAGGCTGAAACAAGATAGAGCAAAAACGATTCAAGCTCTGATACCATGTCAAAAATGGATTACAATTCGATGATCCTTTTCAGAGGATTTATCCCCCTTATATAGAACATATTTACATATCTATGTACTGTCTAGTTTGAGCGGGAAGAGCCCCTAAAATTACGCCTAAGGATTTAGATTACAGCGCCGTATGTAGCCTCCCTCTATTTAGCAGTGTTGACCAGCCTCCCTCTATTGCAGCGCCGTATGTAGCCTCCCGTATGGACTGTTTGTACGTTGACAGAATAATGTTCCAAACACATACAACTTCAACTAAGTGTATAGAGAGGGTATACACTCTCTCAGAGCAGAAACTCATATCCTGAGGGTGAAATCAATAGCACTATAGACTCCATAAATGACAGCAAGAATTCTCAACATTCTCATAAGTTCCAGGGGCATCTACTATACAACATATCAGCATTGGTTCTGCATACACGCCCACATCCCAACACACACCAGGTCAACCTCCTTGCATCACACTAACAGGACGAAGCTTATTTTGAAAGCACGAGGCTCAATTGTATGAATCTGAACCAAGAACGAGAATGTGAAAACAAACTAAAATGAAGGAATTGATCTCCAATCTCTTCATATAAATTAACCACAAACCAGTGCTCTCAGCAGTCATCTAAGACGGCTTCAAATTACACATGATGTAGAACTAGTTAATATCACTTTTACACCTCGAATAAATCAAGGAGTCAAACCTTACCAAGTCTACTGTTCACTTCTCAAGCTTATCCCCCAAAACTTGCATTGATGGGATGTCATTAAGTATTGGATCTAAAGATTCATATTTCTTAATGTTCCAAAACAGCACGAACACCCCACTAATTTTGAGCACTTACTGGATAAGATAGCTCCTATAAAAAATCAACTTGAGATTTGGTAAACTTGATAGGAATAGCAGTATTCATATTCCAAATGGGCTTGGACAAATATTTAAATTGAGAAAAGTAGTGTGTAGGAAAAACTAGTCTGTTAAAATCTGATTTTTGTATATGTATATAACTCTAGAAAGTAACGGGAGGAATATAAATCAGGAGAGGAGGATGCCATCCAGAAAAATATAACTGCAGCAGATATTAGATTGAGTGGGTGGATGGTAGAGATCAGGAATGATCTGTCCCCATCCTACCCTTTGCGCTTCATGAGTAGGAGCAACACCTATTGTAAGAGAATTTGGCAACAAATTTTTCCAGTTATGACACAATAAAAAAAAAATGCAAATCTTCATGACAAGAGTAATGAAATGCATATTAAATCCTAATCAGAGCAGACATCATAAAAGGAAAGAATATGTAGCTTTTGAAATCCTTACCAACCTTTCCATCATAAAAAATGGCATCTAGATCATCAAGGTTTACATCTTCATACTCAAGAAGTCTGACAGGAACATAACCCTTCACAAACCATTCATCATTCCTGATCTGTTCAATAGTTATACGCTGCACAGGACAGAAGGAAGCGTTCAGAAACAAACCAGAGCCAAAAGTAACTAGATCAAAGAAATCGGCTTCACTGTGTCATTTTTACTGGAATTACAAAGATCAGATAGAGGGAACTTACTAGTGAGGGAACCAATACACTAACAAATGTATAAAAACATGACCCTATGCCCAGCATTAGTTATCCAGTGTGATAAGGCAATGCGAATAGGAAACAGATCATTCAAGTAACATAAAATGATTAAGCCATTAGATGGGAGATGATATTGTCATGGTTCACCGGGTAATATCATGACAATTACTCTTTGATAGGGGAGAACGAAATTGATGTTACATCAAACTGAAGCTAAATCAGAATAGCTAGGGTCAATCATGGCCCTCCTAGACCATAAAAAGGGGGGATGCTTTATGGTGATTCTGTTGGTATTCTACCATTACCGCTGTTGCAGTTAGACAAGGTATGACACAGATGATTTTCAATGATGCCAATCTGTCCAATTAGTGACACCAATTTGGCTCCATCTGTCACCTAATATGACTAATAAATAATGTTTCAAGCCTTCCATTAAGGAAAAGGAAGTCAATCTGTCACTGAAGAGCTATGGATGCTACAGCCAGTCTATTTTTCTAAGCATTTTTATCCACCCTTGATTGAACAGTAATCCCTTTCCCTTCACAACGGGTATTGGGTTTTCAAAGGAAAAGCATAAAAAAGTGATGGGAAAAGTAGAGAATAATAGAATGGGAAAAGTGATGATGAAGTAAAAATGGGCTTTTCTCAATGCAGGCTTACATTTCGGGTCAATCACCATATAGAACAAGTCAGATGTCTAATTACCAAAAGCACTGGTGCTCTTGAGTATGTGAGGAGAACAGTAACAATAACAGTCCTCTTTTTGCCCAACAACTCACACTATCATGTTTTTTACAACATTTCATTGACTTGATTCCAAACCATATATTGACAATCGCATCTGAGCTTATGTCGTAATTATCAGACGAAGCCAAGAGAAAGTGCAAATGATACATATAAAAAACAATGTCTTGTCAAAGAGCAAATACTTACAGTTCGAGGCTTTGGATCTAAAATTCTATGAATCAAGGATTTTGCTTCAACTGGAAACCAAGATGGACATGAAAATTCTGCTTTCTCAATCTGCAGAAAACAATTAAAAAGAGATATCAATATGAAAGTCTAATAGCTTTGAGGAAAGGCAGATAAGAGGAAGCAGGATATCTTCAGATATGGACTGACAAATGAGATGAACACCAACACTCACAAGGAAGTGCACTTATAACAACATTTAGGGACAAACTAAATTATTGACCAGGGAAAATCTTTTATCTTCCTTGCCAGCAAATATAGCAGTCCACAGGACTGCTTGATCACTATTTCCACAACACAAAATAACCACTGGCAAGTGGACTATTATTCACCCCATATTGTCAAAGTACACAGTTTTCGTGATCAAAGGAAATATTGTTTGAAGACTTTTACACTCATTATGAGAAAAACTTGCTGACTACAACTTGCAAAGCGGCTTATCTACATGGATAATCATTAAATGGTACTCATGGCAATAGTCCATGCCTTACTGTATAGCGTGGTGAGATCAAGCTCATCAAATGGAAGATATCCTGCCATCAGAACGTAAAGGATGACGCCACAGGACCAAACATCCGCCGCAGCACCATCATAACCCTTGTGACCAAGAACCTAGAGCAACAAATGAAGATAATCGATTGACAAGCATGCATTTAGAAATATATAGACTTTTAACTCAGATTGTGTTAAACCCAATTAAGAAGCAAGCTACCCTTATAATTACCTCAGGTGCTACATAGTTGGGAGTCCCACATGTTGTTCGAAGGAGGCTAACTCCCTATGTGCAAACATTACCAAGTATCAATCCGTTTCATATCAATTCTGACAGATATGTTAAGTCGAAAGGGAAAAAAAACAGAAATACTGATAATTTCAACAGTAATCTTACTCGTTCCGTGATTGCACTCAAACCAAAATCCGAAATCTTGATGTTTTCTTTAGAATCCAGTAAAATATTTTCAGGCTGTAAAATGAAAGAAAAAATTGTAAGAATTTTTCGAAAAGAAAAATCTACAAGTGCTTTCCAAATGCCAGCCAAGAAAAACCTTCAAGTCTCTATGGAAGACTCCCTTGCTGTGGAAAAAATCCACACCATCAATGAGCTGCTGAAAGTATCTCCGGGATTCGGCTTCACTAAGTCGTCGATGACGTACCTGCATAATCATTACAACATCATCACCTAATACAAAAGTGAAAGAAAGACAACGAATCAATTTTTTTTTTTAAAAGAAAAAGAAAAAGAAAAAAGATCAGTCCATCTATGGCCGTTGATCTAATATTAGGCTACTCACTATTTTATCGAACAATTCACCACCTGTAATGAACTCTAAGATTATATAAATCTTAGTACGGCTTGCTAGAACCTACACAAAAGAACACCATAAGTCAGAGAATGCATAAGACACTAATGAGAAAAAAATAATAAACCTCGTGGAGCATTAAAATGACTATGACGTTAATGGCCACAAAAAGAAATTTATAAAACAAATAGTATGCATACCTCATGAAGACGAACAACATAAGGATGTCTGACAAGCTTCATGATAGATATCTCCCTCTTGAGCTGAAAGATTATGATAAAAAAATATATATATCTCCCTCGTAAACAAAATGTTATTGATCATAAGAATTATCATATGCAAGAGCCCAAGTATCAGGGAGACATGCAAGAGCATCGCCCACGCCAAATGAAATGCAAATTTGAAGCAGACTCTTTCTTATTCCATTTTTGTATTATTTCGTAACTGTTGCTCAGGAATAAAAACTCAAATCGAATGAAAGTATAGATCTTAATTACACTTTTATGTGTTATCTGGAAAATTCAGTACTCGAGGTCTTGTTAAAACTTGAGCGCTGGTCACTGAGCTGGAGAAATTAATCCGATACTTTAAAATATTAAGCACACAAAATCTCTAACAGACCGGCTCCCAGTGTTTATTATGGTCCTGCTAACTTATTATGTTTCTGCAAGCAAATTTAAAGAAGATTATCTAGACCGTCCGATTTCGTATGATTTTTCAGAGAGAGAGAGAGAGAAAGAGAGGCATAATTCGTCAGATAATTTCAGTTAGGTTGATTTCAAAAGAAGAGCAACCTGGTCAATCATCTTGCTCTTGATAATGGTATTACGATCGATAACTTTCATGGCTACGCTCTCACCAGTCTCCATGTTCTGAGCGAACTTTACCTTGGCAAATGTTCCTTCGCCAATCGTCCTCCCCACCACGTACTTCCCTATTTTCCTCACCACCATCTTTCTATCTCTCTATCCCACTCCCAATGTTATATTTTTTTTTTTCCCCCTCGAACTCAATCTCAGTATTCGCAACAGAAGAACGAGATATTTCGTTAAGAAAAAACCAGACGAAACGAAGATTTTCTCAGCTTTTGCTAATATTCAATCTGAAGGACTTCTCCTTCGACAGAGGGTTCGGATTGAAAAATGTGATTGTTAGGTCAGAAAGAGAGGAAAAGCGAGCCGTAGAGAATTGAAATCCAGGTGAGTCTAGCCGAACAACGGAATAACGAGAGGAATGCAGAAGGAGACAGGTAGGCGGGGGGGTTCGAGTGTTCCGTGTTGGGGCCTCCCGTCCTGTCTCTGAATTTATTTACATAATAAATAGTAAATCGTACGTTGTTTTGCCCTTTTTAGAAGAAATGATATCTTTACTGCGAATTTACAACGTGCGTACCGCCAAGTATGTCAAATCCCACGTCATTAATTTTAATATTAAAATGAGAAGAGAGGCTCTGCTATTCAATTAAACTTAAAGATTGTCAATTGGTGACATGTCATCCTATCAATTTAGTTTTATTTTGATTTCGATTCTCTTTTTTGATAATTAAAAAATTATTTATAAATCTATGCAAAAGATAAATTTTGACAATACTAACATAGAGTAATGCTCGCTTGCCGGCCCGTTAGTATAAATATTTTTTTCTTTTATTTATTTTATATAATATTTTTAATTGTTAAAAAAATAAAAATATATAATTTTACTAATAATCAACTTTTTAATTATTAAATAAAAAAATATTCTAACCATAATTTTGAACGGTAAGATTAGGCCCGTGTAGGAAATGTCAAAACCTGACCCATTCGATTGACCCGTTCCGAACAACCTAATAAAGTCAGGTTAAAATAAGAAGCGGGTCAATGCATTATGTTTAGCGGGCAAAAACTCCATCAACCCGATGACCCGCTCCCTTATTCAGCAAAAGAAAAAACATAATCTCTCTTTCGCTCTCTCTTTCTCTCTCTCTCTCTCTCACAAGGCACTCAACAGCGATAGTGTGGACCCGCTCCCTTATTCAGCAAAAGAAAAAACATAATCTCTCTTTCGTTCTCTCTTTCTCTCTCTCTCTCTCTCTCACAAGGCACTCAGCAGCGATAGTGTGATCCCCCTGCAGATCACCAACCCAGAAGAGGATTGCATTATGCATTTCGTCTCCCAAAACAGAGCATCCATTTATGGGTTGATGAAATTTAAGTCATTCAACCTTTTTTGTTCTTTCCTTCTTTTTTTGGATGAACGAGTTTTATAGTTATTAGTCTATTTGGATGCACTTTTAAAAAGAATGCTCCGAAGGCCATAAAGGAAATCAAAAAGTTTTCCCCAAAGGTCAGGGGGATTACGGATGTTAGGGTGGATGTTAAGCTTAACAAGTATATCTGAAGCCGCGGGATTCGAAGTGTGCCAAGGAGAGTTTGTGTCTGCATTGCTCGGAAGAGAAATGACGAAGAAGATGCAAAGGAAGAGTTTTATTCACTAGTCACTGTTACAGAGGCTCCTCAAGAGGATTTCAAGGATTTGGAACCAAGGTCATCGAGGTAGAAAATTGAAGTAGCTTACTTCCCCAAATAATGGTTTGGTTGCTCTAATTTTAGCGTACACGATTCTTATTTCGGAGATTTTGCCATTGTATTTTTTTTAGAATTTCTCGATTAGAGAGAGAAAGTTCAAAGCTTTTTATGCATTTTATGTCGTGTAGCCTGTTCAATTTATCTCTTATTTAGACCATTGAATAGCAATTTTTGCGGTAAAAAAAAAAAAAAGTGAGGCTGAGTCTTCACTTTTCTGGTTGACGTTAGAAACTTAGATGTATATTTTTTTATGCAGCAAAAAGAAAAAAGTACTTTCTGCGTAAAGGCTTTTAAAATGATAAAAAGTACAATACTCACGTGAAGAATAAGAAGAAGACACCGATAATTTTTACCCGATTCAAACTTAACGGGTCGGGTCATCTTTCTTTGTCCTCGAGTGCAAGCCAAGTCAGGTTGGCCCAAAAATGTGCTTGGGCATACCAATGTGCAGGCCTAGGTAAGATTGAGTAACCAAATAGCATTTTTCACATAATTTATTTATTAAAATTGGATCATACCATATTTGTGGGGGGAGATAATGCACGCGTGAATCCGTGATAGCATCCTAGCAATTCTACCGTGGATTTTGAAATAATTTGATAAAAATTATATCCATTCATATTAAGTGATGCTAGAGTCATCGAAGATTATTCATTCAATATAATATTTTTGTTGTAATTTTTTATTCGTATTTTTATATTCTTAAATATTTTTTTAAAAAAATTACAACACCACTTAAAAAATTTACTTAATCACTAAATTAATAAAAAAAAACATTTTGTAAACTTTTAGAATCTCGAATTTGGAAATCCAAGCATTTCTCTTTTATATTGGGAGGCACTAGAGCCACAGCTTCTGGCTCTTGCTAACAGCTATTAGCCTATTATTAGTTAATTTTAATGTATATTTTAATGTTAATTTTATATGTATTTTAAAAATATTTTTAAATATTCTTTTAAAAAAGTTCACAATATTAATATAAAACACTTTTTTAATTACAAAGTTTAAAAAAAAAAAAAAAAATTTGCAGCGGTAGCTCCGGCGAGAACTGCCAGGGGTGACTTTCCTATTTTAGTGTTGCACCGTATAGAGCGCGGCTAGATTCCACGTGACGTCTGTCTCTCCCACGTCGGACTTGCGAGTTCCTGTTCTTCCGTGAAGTCAAACGAGAGTCGAAATATAACAACCAGGATCTTGAGCAAAGCCATCGCAGAAAGTCGGTTCCCAAACTTCCAAGGGCAGTATAAGCAAGTTTCAGCGGCTGCACAATGCTCCAAATATGGCAATGGAAGTGGAAAGCCATCATTTTTACACTCCTACTCCTCAAGCTCCTCACTATCTTTTACCCAATCTCTATCTTCCCAATAACATCCACGACCCTCCCACAATCCTCAAATCCCAAGTTTTCCTGTGCCCCACCGCACCACTCTTACCCCTTCTGCAACACCTCCCTCCCCATCGAAATCAGAGTTCAATCCCTCGTAGCCCTCTTGACTCTACAAGAAAAGGTCCAACTCCTATCCAATAACGCCTCTGCCATACCCAGGCTCGGCCTAGCTGCTTATGAGTGGTGGTCTGAGTCCCTCCATGGCATAGCTTCAAAGGGCCCTGGTGTCTCTTTCAGTGGCCCAGTTAGAGCCGCGACAGCTTTCCCTCAGGTTTTGCTTTCAGCTGCTTCTTTTAATAGAAGTTTGTGGTTTTTGGTTGGGCGGGCTGCTGGGGTTGAAGGGAGGGCCATGCACAATGAGGGTCAGTCTGGGTTGACTTTTTGGGCACCGAACATTAATATATTCAGGGACCCCAGATGGGGAAGAGGGCAAGAGACGCCGGGCGAGGATCCGATGGTGGCGAGTGCTTATGCCGTTGAATATGTGAAGGGATTGCAGGGGGAGGATCTGGGTGGTGTGGATGGTGGGTTCATGGCATCTGCTTGTTGCAAGCATTATACTGCTTATGATTTGGAGAATTGGGGGAATTTCAGTAGTTTTAGCTTCAATGCCATGGTAAGGAAGAGGTTCCATTTTTTTCATGTCACCTGGATTGCTGTTGGAAAAACTCAAAAACCTATGCGAGTTTCCGCTTCCAGCACAAAATCGTGGGTTCTTTGTAGGTAACTATTGAGTTCTTGTTCAAAATAGCATACTGGGTTTTCTATTGTAGCCTTTTATGGTCTTCCTGTAGTAAGAATCAGGATATAATTAGTGTTATCGATCTCATTCTATTGAAGTTCTTTTAATTGAAGCCAATCTTGATCATATGCAGCCACATCTGGCAGCGCGAACACAGTTCTTCTTGATGTTGAATTTAGTAAAAACAGAAAGTCCTGAATATATAAATACACTGAAAGCCTTTTTGTGGTAATGAAGTGGAGGATATGATTTGGTTTCCTTTTCTTTGTCCTGTGGTGGCTTTTGCTATTTTCCAGGTCTCTAAGCAGGATATGGCGGATACATATCAGCCACCATTTCAGAGCTGCATTGAAGAAGGCAGAGCCACTTGTTTGATGTGTTCATATAATGAAGTCAATGGAATGCCTTCGTGTGCACATCATGATCTCCTGCAGAGAGCTCGAAAGGAATGGGGCTTCAAAGGGTATGCACTAACATCACAAGCTTGTGTTTCAAAGTTGCCATCTTAATGAATTAGTGATGTGAGCGTTGTGTAACAAACTTTTTATGGAAATTTCAGATACATCACCTCAGACTGTGATGCTGTTGCTGTAATTTATGAAGATCATAAATATGTGAAATCTCCTGAAGATGCAGTTGCTAATGTCATTAAAGCAGGTCAGGTTTTCGTGTAAATGGTGTGATTAGATTATAGGAAAAACAAATGCACAATGGGTATGCATTTGAAATTTGATGCTTGTTAAGGATCACTGTGCTAAGATTCTAGAGGCATGATCATGACTTACAACCCCAAATATCTTCATTTTCAAGAATTGACTCTGGTAAAATGAGTGGTTGCTGAAAATTTATATATTTTACACGCATTTGTATGTGTTTGTATATAAACGCAAAAACGATTTTGCTTTTGCACTTGAAAAGGTTAAAAATTTGGTGCTACTTAAAAGAACTGAGACCTTTATATATCTTTCTTTCTTTCGGGGTTGGGAAATTGAAAAAAGAAAACCTTTAAAAATAAGTTCTACTTGGGCATATGCTTGCAAAGAGTTTGAAGTAACTGGGTTGGCCAATGTAAGAGATGACAATGTTTTGAGGCTAGCCTTGATGTTAGGGGCAAGCACCTCTTGTGAGCCTTCATCACGAAAAATTAGCCATTGAATATTTGCTTCTGACATCAATAAAAAGCACATATTCCTTGAGGAAACTAGTCTTTAGGTTTATCACTGAATGAGGGAGGAGGCCCCTAGGTAGATAGAAAGGTTTTGTGACCATATCCAGATGTTTAATCTAAGGCATGTTCGATGGTGTCAAACATCCCCATATTTTTATTCACAAGCAAGGAATGTTTTGTCTCTCTGATACTTCAGTCTTCACGCCAAAAGTTTCTAAAAATATTTTGAAACCAGGAATGGATATAAATTGTGGCACGTATTTGTCACAATATACCCAGTTGGCACTTGGGCAAGGGAAGATTCAGGAGGAGGACATAAACCGAGCTGTTTCAAATTTGTTTTCAGTTCAACTTCTTCTTGGCCTTTTCAATGGAGACCCTGCTAAGGGTAACTATGGGAATTTGGGAAGAGAAGATGTATGTACTCTGGAACACCGGAACTTGGCACTAGATGCTGCAAGGCAGGGAATTGTGCTTTTAAAGAATGAGAATAATTTATTGCCATTAAATCGAATGGCTGTCACCTCCTTGGCCATTATTGGGCCTTCAGCAAATAGTTCCAGCCAATTGGGTGGTGACTACACAGGTTTCTCTGAAAAAGATAGCTTGTCTCTTAGTTTTTTTTTTTTTTGTTCTCTTAAAGTTTAAAATCAATTTTTAATGGGTTTCATAATCATAATGCATAGGTGTGCCGTGTAATCCAACAAGCATTTTCGAGGGACTACAACACTACATCAAAACTAATTATGCTAGTGGTTGCGGTGACACGCGATGCGATTCCAGTAAGGGGTTTGCAGAAGCTGTTCGAATTTCCAGAGAAGCTGATGCAGTAGTTGTGGTTGCTGGGCTTGATCTGTCCCAAGAAGATGAAGGGCGTGACAGGGCGAGCCTTCTCCTTCCTGGTAGACAGATGGATCTCATCTCTGCAGTTTCTACTGCAAGTGAAAAGCCTATCATTTTGATTCTACTTGGTGGTGGACCAATTGATATATCATTTGCCAAAGTAAACCCACGAATTGGAAGCATTCTCTGGATAGGATACCCCGGTGAGGCTGGTGGGCAAGCGGTTGCAGATACCATCTTTGGAGAGTTCAATCCAGGTTTGTCACTTGAATGGCATCTTAATGTTAATATTCACTTATTTTTGCCATAAAAAGATTTATTGACCAATGTTTGCAAAAAGCAGGTGGACGTCTTTCAATCACTTGGTATCCTGAATCATTTATCAGCGTGCCAATGAATGACATGAGCTTGCGACCTGACCCTTCACGAGGCTATCCAGGACGAACTTATCGGTTCTATACTGGAGAAGTGGTATATGAATTTGGATATGGATTGAGTTATTCCAATTACAGCTATAAATTCATATTGGTGCCGGACAAAGTAGTTTTATCGACTGATACCAACAAGGCCAGTCCTAGTAAAAGATTGACCAGCCAGACATTAGATGGGATCGAATATATGCCAGTTGATGAGATAACATCCTGCAATCATGTAAAATTTGAAGTGCCGATTGCAGTCTTCAACCATGGGGATATGGATGGCAGCCACGTGATAATCTTATTTGGTCGAGCATCCGCTCCAATTAGGGGAGCCCCACACAAAACTTTAATTGGATTTACCCGCGTGCACACAAAATCTTCGAGTGCTGTCCAAGTGAGCATGGGAATTGACCCATGCAAGCATTTTAGTATTGTAAATGAACATGGACTAAAGATATTACCTTTGGGAACTTACCTTCTTATGTTGGAAGGGTTGGAGCATTCGATATCTATTGAACTGTAACAGGGGACTCAAAACTCTTTTTCAGCCGGTCAGACGACTTGCGGTTACCATCTATTGGGATGAGCCTTCACACGGCTTAAGATCCGGACATGCTTTTCTGTGGAATTGCTTTCAGTTCTGAGTAGATGAATCTGTGCTGGTGCATCAGCTTTCTTCTATCGAATGTTCCTTGCGCATCCTCTTTAACTGCTGACAAGAAGATGGAGAAAGAATACTGTAATCATTAGAGCGGTTCAAGCAGAATCCTTGCATATCTTTTCCCCAATTTTCCCAGTGTACACTGCAGCCTTGGTTTCACAAATTGAGCTTGGTTGTTATGCTTGTGTTGTGAATTGTGATCAATTTGCTTTGTTCTAGGAACTATACGAAAGTTGGAGGGTTCATTTCTAACTTCTTGTTGCAACCGGCATTATTTTTGTTGGATGATTCAACTTCTTTCTAACGACATTTTTAATTAGAGATTTTGTCATCTCTAATTATATTTAGTGATGTTTTTATCTAAAATATGTCATATCAACGAGTATTATTAAAAATAATATAATTTAGAATAAAAAATAATTCTCATTTATTTAGCATTAATAAAAAAAAAAGTTTGCAACTTTAATTTAGTTCACTGAGACTACCTATAAAAAAAAAATCAAATTGGCTGATTATTTTCTGGGGAGCTTCCAAGCCCATGAATTTCTTATTTTTGTTAAAACTCAACCGCCAAGAGTGTCGGTTCGGTCTTGAAGTCTTTCAGTAGAGTGAGAGTTATGACGGCTTTTCTCTCCAGAGCCCATTGAGCCTACGAACAGAAATTCAGTCTGTCAACATGGTGAAAGCTGTGGTTGGAGAAGAAACCCAGCTCAAATCGATCGAGGATCGTCTCAGCCAATCCCGTTTCCCCGTTCAGGCACTCTCTCTATTCTCTCTGTAATTGTATATATGAATGTTTGTATGGATGTATCGGATTGTTGGAATAGATAAATCTGAGAATTAGGGTTTTGTTTATATCAGGCGGGGCTGGTAATAGGCAAGATCAGCTCGCCTTTAGAACGAGGTTTCGTATTCGATTTGGTTCCAACCCCACCGAACGACGCCGGAGAGCCCGCGTGTTCCTTGCTCGAGACCGTCAAGGACGAGAAGAAAAAGGGATCCAAACCCAAGTCCCAGGCCGCCGATTCTCCCTCTTTGGTCATTGATGACGATTGGGTCGCCGAACATGCTCGTCAGGTCCAACATTTGAACCATTTGTCTAGTCTTATTTAAATCTGAACTATGTAACGTTGCCTTAAAGGTTTGAATTTATTTTTTACCGTTTGGTTAATCGATAGGATTTTTGTGAGCCTTGCTTTAGCGCTTAATATCGTTTCTTAGGTGGCTAGAATGCTAGTAGGTGGAATGAAGGTGGTTGGCATCTATATATGGGTCACCAACGATGTTTTTAAGAATTCAACCATAATGCTTTCTCAGGTAACTTTTTTTTTTTTTTTCTTCCTTTTCTTCTTCTCATTCATCAAGATTTAGTTATAACGTGTGGATTTGTCGATCCATCTTTATTAGTGTAGCTGTGGTCTTGTTATACTGATGATCGTGGCATAGCATGCCTGCAAAGGTGTACAATCAAAACGGGTTAACATATAAACTAGATAATTATCATGCTGTTGCCTAAATATTTGGAAGCCTTTGTTTTTTTCTTAGCTCTAGATGCTTGTTGCACTTTCATTTAATTCTTGCTACTGGTCTTTTAAGTAGAAGATTTATAATAGGTGTGTACATATAATGTATGTAACATTGTAATTAATAAATATAGGTTCTGATCATATGGTATTCTAGTTTTTCACAGATTGTCTCATCTCCATATCTATATCTTACCGTGTTTGTGTCCTGCATCCATATGGATGCTTCCTAGCTTAATAACACTTAACTAAAGAGCTCATGCAGAGTATAAAGGGAGTTGCAGAAGCAACACCCCTACTGCAGACAGATCGGGAGGAAAGACTGCTCATTCATATTTCTTACAGTCCAATTAGGTATTTAACATATCTAACTTAGTATATCCATTTCTCTTTCTAATTGCACAAGTAATTCATTTCTTAAATGGTTTTCATGCTAACAAAATGATTGATTTGTGTAGGTGGACGTGTCGAAGTTGCACATGGACATCAAATACCACATCAAGCAGCCTACAACCCTGTGATTTCAAAATGGGAAGGGTCTTAACTTCCCTACAGACTTTCAAGTGCACCTATAATTTTAACCTGAGGTAACATTTGCATTGTCTTCAATCTTCTATATTTTAGTTATTAGTGAATGATCTTTCTTATTTGATTCTCAATATGGTCTTTCATAACTCTTGGCGATCAGTGTTTGGTTTTTGTATATTCATGTATCATTATGGTATGTCTAGTTAAAATCTTCTCTCTCACTGTAATTTAATTTTCAGACAGTTTCTTTTTATTATTTCCTCAATGTGAACTGGTCATGTACTCTAAAATGAGATGTAATATCATCTTTGCAAAGACAATAATGAGGAAAGAACGTGTCAATATTAAAGTCAGTCATGAACTGATAAATGGACCCAAATTAAGTCAATATCTAGCCAAGGTGCGATTATAACCCATCTTGGACATTTTATCATCTACTCTACGAACTTTCAAAACATTTCAATCAAGTCCACTGTATATAAGTTGTGGTTGTCGGTTGACATGAATGTTGAAGTTGAACCAAGTTCTTTCTGCGTGTAAGCTATGCTGACTGCATTAGCTGGTCATATAAGCATCTTTTGTTCTACAATATCAGGCAATCATAGTTTCACAACATAGTTCAGTCGTAAATTTTCAATGGTATTTTGGTGGTCAGTAATTATCCTGAAAACTTTGACCTGATTCGTAGTAGGACCCATATGTCTTATTTATCTCTCATGAGTAAAGCTCTATTTTACTTATCAAAAAAAAAAAAATTGAGTAAAGCTCTGTTTTCCCAGATTGCTTGTATGTCATGAAAGTGCATCAAATTTACAAACATTGAGTGATATTCTTCGTCAAGGAATTTCTCATCATGCTAAAGAGCTAAAAGATGCCAAGGCAGTGATTGATGGTAATTTGGTAAGACAAACTATGATATACCATATTTTTATTATAAATATCTGTCTTTGTTTGTTTGCTTGTCTATTTATTTTTTTGATAAGTAAAAATATATGTCTTCGTTTGTTTGCTCGTCTATTTATACACTCGCACATGCTTCAGTATGTGGACATCTCTGTGATACAATGGATTAGCATTTCATCAGTTGCATAAGTAACACAGTTTGGAGAACTTGATCCTTCTTGGCTGGTTCATAGAATTGTGCTACTGCATGGTAGTTAATATCTATAAAATTGGAATGGTATTATGGAAAGTCATTTATAAGTTGACTCCGATTATTTTTATTTTTATTTTTATTTTTTCCTCAAAATATATTAGGGTGGGTAGAGCTTCCGCTAGTTGATAGATAAGATCAAGTGCAATTTTTTTTCCTATAAAATCATTAAATCCCCTTTGCTTAAAAATCAAGCATTCGTGTTAGTAGATGAAGTTGCTCCCCCCAATTGTCTTTGGAAGGCTTTGTCATGATATATTAAAAATAAGCTGTCAACACATTGTCCAGTCATTTAAAAGGTGAGATATATTAGATAGTTCAATGGAAGATATAAAAAATAAAACTACAATATAGCTCTTTTTGTACTTTTTTATAATTTCCCAAGTTTTTCAATGAACTCGTGTTATTCGTGGATTCCTTTATCATCAGATTTTTATGTATTTTTTGTTGTGTGTGTGTGTGGGGTTCTTCCATATCCCAGGTCCTTAATGATGAACCTTGCACATTAGATGGAGTACATGAAGTTGAATTGCTTTTACCATTCATGAAAGATACATACACAGAAGGTTTGCTGTTTTTTAAGTTATTGATAAGGTTATTCTTTGTAATGGTTCCATTGTTGTGCATTATAACTCTTTTATTTCATTTTTTTTAAAATGTTGTAAAGCATGCAGCAGAAAAGATGCTCTGGGTGTTCTTGTCTTCAGTGGATCTGTGCATGCTTTTGCATACTTGAACTCAAAAGAAGCAATTTCACAAGCTGTCTCTGATATAAAGGTATTCAATAATCAAGTTCGGGTTCTATAACTTATTTTACAAGTATAATCTGTTTTTACTTTAGTAATAAAGGGTTGTACTTTTTTCCGGTAGTATTAAAGGGCATCCCTTTGAAATTTTAATTGTATCTAGAAGTATAAAATGCTTAACATTATGACTACGGTAAATGGTGTCTGCCACTGAATGAGTGTGCCTTTTTCGTATGCTTTCGATTTTAAACAGGGTTTTCTCTTGTCAACACATCTTTATTTATTTCTTCTACATGCTGGATTACAATTGTCTTAAAATATGGAAGTTGCATCTACTTTTTATACCTGTAAAAAATTTGCGTTTACTTTTGAACTGTAATATTTGCATATGGTGATACTGTGTGCATGTGTGTGTGGTGGCTGATCACTGACAAGAAGTGGATAAGCATGTATACATTTCGGCATTTTCTTTAAACCATCTTTACAAGTCATATGGTTGCTGCAAGTTTCTCAAAGTACAATGTCGGTTGCTTTTCATCATCTGCTTTTTTGTTTCCTATGAATTGTAAATTGCTTTTTTTGTTCGTTTTGTTCTTTTACTTTTTGAATTTTCCCGCTGGTGAAATTTGTAGTTTTTGCTAGTCTTATGAATTGCTTGTGGCTGTTGGTTGCTGTCCTGTGCAATTTTCACTTGCTTTTTTGTGTGTAGGGGGACATCATCACGAGTCTACAAAGTCGATTAGACATTATTTGTGATGATGCATATGGAGATGTATGGCCAAAAAATGATATTAGCCCAGAAGCAAGTGATGGGACATCAACTGATAAACCTGTTTCCCAGCTTGTCCTGCATTTATTAAGGTGTGTTACTTATATATTCATATGTATTTGCTTTGTTTATGAGGATATATTGCTAGAAAATTATGTTCATCGTTGGTGCTTCTATGTTCTGTGGTTGTCATTCCCATCAGTTTTTGTGAGACATGTTGGCATTATTGGACTGATATTTTTGCTACTGCAATGATCAGTTGTTCACTGCAACACCCACCTTTCCTACCACCAGTTTGTTTTTATTGGGTTAATCTATCTTTTGTGAAGCAAGAGTTTGAAAGTTGAATCATCGTATTTAGGGCATCATTCTTGATTTATATATTTTTTTCATGTTTGATGGAACTCAATCCAAACAATGACTGCAATTTTTTATTATATTGTTGAGGACAGAAAAGAATGCAGTCTTCCATTTCCTCGAAGGGTATTTGTTCCTTGGTTGGCAGGCACCTACATATGTGACTACCTACAGCCATCTGAGACTCTTGAGGTGTGCACATCTGACATGATAAGTAAAATATCTACTGATGTATCTACTTATGTCATATCCCATTGAAATTATAAAAATTAAAATTAAAAATTAAAAAAAGAAGAAGAAGAAGAAGGTGGGCGGGGGTGTTCTGTTGAATGATAGAAGACTAAATGGACGTGTATTTCATGAAGAGAAATACTTTAGCCACAAAGTTACTTTTATTGAAAAATAGATCTAACGTATCACATGAAGTCACGTTAGTTTATGAAATTACTTTTGTGTAATCTTTTTATAGCTATAGCACTCATCTTTCATGAATAATGGAGTTCTTTCCTTGGATCTGTTCGTGGGGTGTGCATGATCTGGACCATCCTGCATGATATTTTTCAATAACTCAAATGACTGGTATAGTTTACCTCTTAATCATGTGCATATAGCACACCAAATTTTTAGTATTGATCAACAAAATTGACGACTTTTAATGATCTCAAAAACAATAGGGCCTTCTTCCAAAATGGACTTTCCATTTTCTGACAACAAAAGCTCCCTGCATCAAAGAATAGAATTATCATATTTGTTCTAATTACTCCTGCTATATTCTCACCTAGGTTCTAAAAGATCATTGTGTCGAGTTGCTGTCCATGGAAGCACCAGCCGATGCCTCAACGATTTTGGAACCTGAAATAGAAGCCCCATCTCTGGTCACCAAGTCCTTCTGGGATGTGGCAAACCCATTTCATTCAGTATCTAGCCTTCCCTTGGAGAAAAGTGGAGGTCACGCTAGAGAGGAAAATAGAAAAGAATCTACAAAGTCGGATAATGTCAACGTCAGGGCTGCTATTTTCTTCCTTCTCCTCTCTATCTTGGTGGGATTTGTGCTGTATGTTGTTAGGAGATCAAGATGATAGTCAGTCAAGTTGATGAATTTGAGGTGATATCAAATGCAGTTTAGTTTTTGTAGCCCCACAGATTGCGGATCATACATTTGGTTATTAGATATGGCTCATATACAGTACCAAAAAACAAAAAGAAGCTAGCAAGAATGTAATAATAGAAATTAAAAAAATTAAGCAAATTTTCATTGATGTAGTTGATTTGACAATTTCGATCCAGGCATTTTTTCTTCGTCAGATCTTCCGAAATTCTATATATATATATATATATATGGATATTGATCATCTCTATTTGCAAGATAAGATCTATATATATAAATATATATATATATATATATATATATATATATATAAATCTATATCTAGGCTTCTACCGAACTATAGACACTACTGCTGTTAACCTCTTGTTAATTTTTCAACAGATAGCTAATCATGATGAGTGTTTCTTAACTACTTTATCTGGGAATGGATGCTCAGAAACTTATATAGTCATATATACATACACGCAGCAAATTTATGTCCACAAATTATATTAGTTAGGTTGGCACAATTAATCATGAACACGTACATTACCATTGGCTGGCCGCCTGATTAATTTCAAATATCATGCAGTAGTACCTATATAATATGCCTACCAACCATTAAATTTGGATCCCAAGCCTTAATATTCGCTATATGTTTTGTTTTTCTTAAAGCAAGCAGCTCCCCTACCTAACTTGAGTGGAAACTTTTGACATTTGATGCATGCATTGATCATCGAAGTACTGAGACATGAACAAACAAATTATCGGGCTGTTGTTTGCTAGCTAGCTCGATCTAGATGAAATCTTAGTGCACACAATATTATATATCGTTCGTTCCCAAGATACGGGTGCTTATTATATAAATAATACACATATATTAGCTAGGCTATTAGCAATGCCGTATGCATGCATATATGCTAGCTAATATTAATTAGTGATTGGATGCATGCATGCATGCATTGCGTTGAACATTAGGGAAAAATCATGCAATATTAATACACGAGATGATCATAGATTCATCGTGAAAGGGGGCCCTTTGATCTCTCGTCCAAAAGCTGACCTTATATATATATATATATATATCAAAAAAATTTACAATGAGTTCACCCTTCACCAGCCAATAAGCGCTAGTACTGCATGCGCATTCACTGTACGTACCCGACCTCTAGTATTTGAGGGTGCATGCTAGCTAGCAAACAAAAGTATGCAGACCACAAGTAATTTAAAGTATGCAGACCACAAGTAATTTAGAGAGAGAGAGAGAGAGAGAGAGAGAGAGAGGAGTGGTTTTGATGAAGACAACCATAAAACCTCGTACCGGATATTGTGGGCTGCTAAGCTGCATGTAGGAAACCGGTTTTGAGAAACCGTGCGCTGTGTATGCATGTGTGTCGGGAGGGTAGGAGGAACCCCACCGCAGTTTTCTCATTATATATATATATATAGCCTGTGATTCTCGATCGATCGTTCGTGGCCCAGCTGCAGTCATGTCGTTTGTCTTTCCTAATTACCTTCTCATAATTTCTGATCTCTTCGATCGGCCTCCTAATTATGCTAATCATCATAGAGGCCGATTATTATATCTAGGCTAGCTAATCATGATCCATCAATGCTGTGCGCATCTCTCTGATCCTCATGAGCACTGGAGTCACACCCCGGCCGGCCTTTATAATCCATGGAAAACATGCATTTTCCAGATCATTTTCTTAATTTCCGGACATATGTATATGCAGCATTCAGCTGTTTGCATCAAACAATTAATTTAAAAAAACTTGTAGACCTAATTATAATTTCCCTTACTACAAGGAATACGGATTTTATCGACTAAATGACTATTCTCAACGAGTATGTACTCGTCGGAAGTAGTCTTAATTATAAAATTTTAATAATAAAAACTCATTTTTCTTGTAGTGCCTATTTTTTTACGGGGATAAGTTTAAAAAACCGATCGAGTTCGTTCATGATTAATCTGTGTTATTTTTAAGTAAGAAAAAGGGGACCTTTTTCCTCCTTGGTTCACGCAAACAGCTAGCTAGCTAACTCCATCTACTTCTCAATGTAAAAGGATCGATAAAGGTAGATATGCATTCATTCATGAATCATGCATGATGTATGCAGCTCCTTTGACATTCATGCACAAGCTAGGTCAGTAGCTTATAACTAGCTACCTAGATTCAATCCCACGTGTTAGGAATTTTCTTTCTTATATATATTTAGTATTTACAGCTCGATCGCAGCATGCATGCATGCAGCACATTATAATAATCTTCTTAAGGGTCATTCACATGCACGACTTAATTCACAGCTATAATAATGCTCTACACAGAAATATTTAACCTTACATACTTGTGCTCTCATTCCTCATGATCATCACTCTGCTTCACGTTCAAGCCGCTCCAAATACACCACTATAAGAAAAATGATCATTTATGACAGATTATATGCGATGAGAATGATTATTTGCGATCAAAATAAATTCAATTTATGAAAAAAAATAATCATTTTTATAGAAAATAACTGGTCACAACTAAATAATTTTCGTGTAGTGATATGCTATATATATATTATTCCTTTATATATATTTTACTAAAAGACTGATGATTAGGAGCCAAAACAGGCCATGGGGGCGTTGGTTAGCTATAGGCACGTACCTATTATATGATATCCCTCTTTTAATCCATTAATTAGGAAGGGAACATCGGCACATGATGAATATCGATCGATACTGTTAGACGACGACGACAGGGCATGCAGTCATGCTTTGGTTATAAATAGAATAACATGAAGATCAGCATAAAACAAGAAAATTTGCAATATTTCATTGGATATTAATTTTTCAAATGTCAAAATTAAACTTCCTTCTTTATCCATATTTGTATATATATATATTATACATATATATTATCCGGTAAGTCTACGTCGATCGTGACATAGAGAAAAAATGAATTGAAAACAATTGCTCATCAAAACGGATCAAACTGGTTTTTTGGCTTTATGCATCTATATATATACATATACATATATAGCATATAAAAAATATTATAAATACATGAGTAAAATTTATACCCTATTCCGCATGCTTACCTACCTCAAACAATTATATATGAGTAATGTTACATATAGTGGAAAAGTGTGCAAGAGTCATGTAATCGCTTTGAAAAAATATGGGGTCTATTATTAAAAAGTTAATTTTCTTTTCATATGAGTCTCGTATTTATTTACTTTTTTAAAAATAATTGCGAGGCGCTTACACACTAATCACGACTGTAAGTATTATTTTTCATTATATATATCGCAAATAATATTGGTATTATGACCATTTAATATATTTCATGGTAATTATGATCGATGATGTACGTGCTAGCTCTAGCTAGCTTAATATGTGTGTGTATGTATGTATCTACATGGACGAAATGCTGATCCTCGTAATCAAGCTGCAATAATCTAATTAATGGCAGTGAACATGATTCGCATAAGCCAAAACGGGTCGTTTAAGATGAATGTCATCCCGGTACTTCAGTCTGATATATCTTGATCCCCGGACTAGAGTCTCGTGATCAAAGAAAAATTGCTCCCTACTGGTATAAATGTGGGTATGGCTATCTCAAATACTACCAAAAAAAAAAACTAAGAGCAACTATTCGAATTTCTCCATAACAATTATGATCCATACCATCCGTACCCCATATATATATATGTATTTATGTATGTATGTGCGTGTGTATGTATACCTGTGAAGTTAGAAATCATGAGGAAAACGCAGAAGAAACAAAAAGGCCCACCAACTCATTTGATTTGTGAGCTAAGCTCAATTTTGGAGGCATTAAACTAGGTATGGGACCCAACTCAGAAATTTTTCTTGAGAGAGAGATGGATGCGTTTGTTTGTGGTCCCTTTTCATAGCCAATTAATGTTACAGAGGTTGAGCATACAAAGAACCTTATCGATCGTGTCTATGATATGCTAACTTTATCCTTCCGGTTCAGACAGATGATTGGGTCAAAGTTTTCTGAATATGCCAATTAAAATATCAAGTTTGTACGATTGCAGAGATTTCGGTGAAAAAGACAGGAAAAAATTATCACCCCCATCAACCACATATGGGAGAGAGAGAGAGAGAGAGAGAGAGAGAGAGAGAGAGAGAGAGAGAGAGAGAGAGAATCAGATTCCATTTCAATCTTCAGATTTTGGTGCTAAATAGAGAAAGCATAGTACGTACTATATAACCCAATATTATATTAGAACCCTTCTGTTTTGTGTGGTCCTATATATTCGTTAACTTGGTGCAGTATCATATATTATCAAGGTATTAACATTCCCGAGAGAGAGAGAGAGAGAGAGAGAGAGAGAGAGAGAGAGAGATACTCACACATTCACAGACAGATCAGAAAAGAGGTCTGTCTATGGAGCTGAATGAACAATGTTTCCTAGAGGAATTACTAGCTCTAAGAGGAGACACTTCGAAGATCATCCCAGCACAGATGAATCAGGTCTTCTCTAATGGTTGCACTTTTGATTACTTTGAGCAAAGCCGAGCCATTTTTCTTCCAGAGTACTCCTGCCGTGAAGGATTCTCTCCGCAGCTTGAACAAAACTTGGATACCTCCTACATGAATTTCAATCAAGTCTATTGTCCATTTGGCAATGAATTCTCAGCTCCACAGCTTACTGATTCATCACTTAACACACCGCCTTTTCCTGTTCAAGAAGACTATGATCCATTTGCCATAATGGAAGAAAAAGAGCTGGCTATACTTGGGAATGAAATTCACAATTTGGAGCTGCAAGCTTCTTGCAAAGCCGAGCCAATCCAGTCCCCAGAAGCTCAAGTTTTCAGCATGGGTGAGCGTCTCCCAGGAAAGAATCGAGCTAAGAAGCTGCAGGGCCAGCCATCAAAGAATCTAATGGCCGAGAGAAGAAGAAGAAAGCGGTTAAATGACCGCCTTTCAATGCTAAGATCCATTGTTCCTAAGATAAGCAGGGTAAAGCAGTAAGAGCCATTTTTCTAACTTCTTGGAGAACAATTTCCTAAGCATAAATTGTTCATATTTATATGGAAGCTGATTTGCTTTGTTTGGATTTTGATCTCAAAGATGGACAGGACGTCTATACTTGGTGACACTATAGATTACATGAAAGAACTCCTAGGGAAAATCAATCATTTGCAACTAGAAACTGAAGCTAATTCAAACAGTACAGAAATTTCCAAGAATGTAAGACCAAATGAAGTCTTGGTGAGAAATTCACCAAAGGTAAGGACTAGATATGCATGCTCTGCTCATAGCAATGTACAGATTCTCAAAATTAATCAAACGTCAATTGCCAAAATTTGCAGTTTGATGTGGAAAGAAGGGATGCGGATACCAGGATTGACATCTGCTGTGCAGGGAAGCCAGGGTTGCTGCTACTGACACTCAGTAACTTAGAAGCATTAGGCCTTGAGATTGAAGAATGTGTAATTAGCTGTTTCAATGACTTCACAATGCAAGCTTCTTGCTCAGAGGTACTTAATATAATTATCTGGCAACTTCCATTCGGGTGAGGTTTTTGGTTTTTCTTTTGTCATTGTGTTCGCTCTTGTCATGGCAATAACAGGATATGGACCAGAGAGCCCTACAAAGTTCTGAAGACATAAAGCAAGCATTGTTCAGAAACTCAGGATACGGAGGAAGATGTCTTTAAGGATAAAAGAATTCGGGAAGAGAAAAATAAAATATTGGGGTAGAATTTTAGATATTGATTTTCAAAACTCTGTACTTGGAATGAGCTTTTACAAGTGAGAGGTTGTAGTTTTCCTCTTCCATCTTTTGTTTCTTGTTTTCCACCTTCGAATAAGAGATGTCTGTCTCCTGAAAGCCATCAGCTGTGTAATTTTATCCACAAAACTGTTTTTTCTACCTTCAATCGCCACATGAGGAGGGATAATTAATGTTTTGGGGATTTTTTGGGGACATAGATCCCACAGTATGGCACAAAAATTCAAGGTTCCTGATCATGTCCAAATAGAGATCTCCTTTTTGTTCTTTCTTTTGTTTTTTTTTAAATAAATAATAATAATAAATTATGCTAAATTCAGTTATAGAATACATAAACATCGTATAATCTTTTTTAAAAAAATTAAATTTATTATTAAAAATTAAATTTTTTATATAAACTTAATATTTATTTATTTTTTTTTAAATTACGCGACAATTAAATATTTCATTACCGTAAATATCATTTTTCAATTTAAAAAAATTGCGAAAGTTGCTTTCCATAACCTTCACCAGCAACAGCAACAATTGATGCCGTTGTCTTTGCCAATGGTATTTGCCCACAGATGTTGTGCTATGCCCAGGTGTAAGCGTATTAATTTCTTCACATTTCACTCCAATAGTACTACTGCAAGTACCCTTATTGCAGCGTTCCAGGAAACAATATATTTCTCCATATATTATATTTGGTTGGGAAAAATTTTACTTTTCTCGAAAAAGTTCAAAAGTTAAAGAATTTGCCGGCGAGAAATTTCTCTATAAAAATAAATTTATATATTAATATAATTTTATAAATAATTCTGTTTATCATCTCTACATATTATATATATTTTAATTTTTTTTTCATTTTTCTATAATAAATATATAGTGTATCGATGATAAGTAGAATAAATCTATTAATTTAACATGAATAAAATAAAATAAAAAGTAATAAAAATAAAAAATAAAATAATGATACTCATCATCTCAATTTTCATCATCCATAATATGACATTAGATGATTAGAGATTATTTATTATATTTTACTTATGAATATATCATTTAATGCCACATCATAAAATGATGAGATCAGGATGATAAGAAAATGAATGATGAATATATTTTTTCTAAAAAATAGTATTAAAATATGTAAAGTATGTGGTGTTGGATGATGAGTAGAGTCCATTTGATTTTATATAATAAATTATTTTTTTAAAGATACAAAAATCACTTGTCCATGAGTGACCACCTCCCAATTTTATTAGTTAAAATCCTCACTTATAGCAGAGAAATACCGTTATAACAAAAAAACATCACGACCAACAAATAAAAAAGCCACAAATATCAACCGACGCCTCTAACATCTAATATAAGGAATACCCAACCTATCTATACGTATGTAAAAGACCTCTAAATCATATCAATTTATAGATTTATTTTTATAAAAATAATTCCTTGTAACTCAAACATTTCCATTTGACAAGTGAGCGCAGATAATTGAATTTATACGTGTTATCAATTATCATAAAAGTGTTCAACCAGCAGCCCAAAAAAAAAAAAAAAAAAAAACTGTACTTTCGGATGATACAACATGCTTAATTATTTGCCCTTTTTCTTCTTATGGCTAATTAATATTCAAGCAGCAGCCATTAAAAACAAAAAGTATATGGGATCCGAGGCTATAGTAATATGAATGATCATGCCTTTTTCTTCTTATCATTGAGTCACAATCTTATCCCACATTAATATATACTACTTATAATATATAATAAAAATAAAAATAATTAAATTATTATTATTTTTCTAATTATAGGAGGCGAGGGCCTCCTAATTATTCGAGTGTCTAATCGATCTATAGGAATCTTTTGACATGACCAGAAATTGGCCTACTTTTTGGAAGAATATTGGCCAACGTGTATGAATATGATTGAATATCGATCCATGCATGCTGCAAAAAGTCCCCAGCAAATTAAAGGGCCAAAAAAGTACGTACTCACGAGAGACAATATAATAATTTCCAAAGAGGAAGCATGCAGGATGATCGATCGATGGCCATTTCTTTTCTTCTTTTTGTTATAATTAATGGGTGCATCTGATCATCAGGATCCGCTCTACGTTCGATATCAACATTAATATTGTACATAAATTTGATGATCATATCACATCGTTAGGTAAGCGCAATAAAAATCAACTGCCATACCATGTAGTATATATGTATGTATGCCCATTAATTAAAGATACAATATTGCCTAATTACATATGATAATATAATACGTTCATGTGGGGCATGAGGAGGGGTGTTTCCCGCCCGACCCGTCCAATAGTGGGTCCCAATCCAACCCGAGTCTCAATACTATCCCAAGGCTTCCAAGTCATCAAAAGGTTCCAACCCTCAATATCATATCAGAGAAAGAAGTATATGTAGTATAAGAAATCTTACACAGGAAGCAGATGAGATCCACCAACTTTGACATTCCCTATTATACTTGGCTTTAAAGAATTACGTTAGTAAGAGAAATGGAGGATGCGAATGACCCTCCATTCTTTGACAGAGGGGATCATAAATGACCACGTTGTTCACACACTGTTGAGAGTTATCTTAGGAGTTACGTCGCATTAAAAGTGTCAAACCAGAAGTCACACCGTATTGAAAGCCTGACCTAGGTAACCTCATCGCATTAAATGCTCAGGCTAAGATGGATGCGGGCGGGATGGCTTAACCTTGACACAAGGAATGGAATGTTCCATGCATATAGACTTAGTATAAAAGCTCCACACCCTGATACAAAGAACTTTTTCTAAACTCTTAATACTAAAGTTATTAATATACACATGAGTAGAGTAACTTAGGCATCATAAGCTCCTAGATAACCCCAATCCCACTTTCTTCTCTGTGTTTTTTAGGTGAAGATCCCAGACAAAGTTGCTAGAAATTTATCCAAATGTACGAAACACGACATTAGCATGAGGGTTATATATTTTTGTACCAATTTAAGTACTGGGATAAATAAATTTATTAAAAAAAGTAAAAGTCAAGGCCCAAACACCCTCATTATTGAATATCTTTTCTCTCTCGCCTTAATAAGTTTTCATCTTAATTCGATCGGAAAACCCGTGTATATATTGTAACGGTCGATGCTGTCTTTTATAAGTCGCTGCGACGTGCGTACAAAAAAGTGGTTGATATTGTATAACAATTAACGTACCACGATTAGCTTTGACCAATATAAAAAATTAAGTACTTTTAACGACGATCGATGCGGTTAAATTAAAGTTCATTTTTGTATGTAAGCTAATTGCAAATTACGGTTTTAAAGATCATGATATATAGTCCTGTACACAAGTATGCATGCTTGCGGATGAAACGTAAGAATATCTTGCCATGACGTTTTCGGCTGATCTGGGCACTGTTCTTCATGATCTCAATGTCTGATCACTTGGGAAACAGTTCCGATCCACGAAAAGAAAAGAAAGCCTTTAATTTATAAGCACCCGTTCTTAACGCCTTGATTGCAGATGATCAGGAAGAAAAACCTCCCGGAAACTGCCAGATTAAGTTACTTGAATGAATTAGGCGTCTCTGCGAGTGCTGTAATGATCCAACACCATAAGGTGGAAGACACTGTTTCACTGGTTGCCGGTGGTGGGGGCGGGGAAATGAACATGATCGATATGAAACAGTAAAGTCAGGATAAGATCAGGATGATGCATGTTGCAGTGTCCAGCAATGGGGATACATGACAAACATTATTTTGGCTTGAGTTTTGGTACCATATACAATTCACATATATATTCCCTTAATATTGGCCTGATCCGTTTTCAAACATGTCAAGCATATATGTGTGCGCGCGGCCATTAATCTTGATAAGTGCTCTAAAGTTTCATGATGAAGGACTGGATAATTACTGAACCAAAAAATTAGGGTGTGCTAGCTCTTGGGTACTAGCTCTGTAGCTCAACCCAACTTTCCCTAATTGGGCTTTGTTCCAAGTTGTTTCATTTTATCGCATGACCTCTGTTGCTTTTTTCTTATTCTCTCGATCGATCTCTTGAACTAATCTCCTTATTTAATCACTATGATCTCCATTTTTTACAAACATAGCACTACTAGATATATAATTAATGGAGACATTGTATATAAGCAAAGAGGAATGTTATAACTACAAACAGATTCCACAAAACTATTGAATAAAATTAGGTTACACAGTTCAGATGAGATATTTTGTTGAAAGTTGAATAAAATATTGTTATAATATAATTTTTTAATATTAGTTTTGTTTTGAGATTGATAAAATGTGAATTATTTATTATATTTTATATGAAAATTTAAAAAAATTATAATGATTATATAAGATGAAATGATATGATATAGTTTTATTTTGTGTAACCAAAACAGTTAAATCTATGATATGGTTTCATGGAACGTTCGATTTATTTTGCAATAAAAGTTATTTTAGAATCTAACATGATATATTAAACTACGTTAGTTTATAGATTTACTTTATGATTTATTTGTGGTTAAAATATTATAGAACCAGCAGCTTTCCGTAACAAGCAAATATGTACGTCCATTTGTACCCAGACAAACCACACAGTACTCCAATCTCAATGTAATGCAAACCCCACTCATATCATCATCATCACCAACCAGGTGTACCATGCACACCAACCCCCATTTTCCATTTTCTCCACTTTTAAAGATTTATCATCGAGTTCGTTTCAGAGAGCAAGAGCTATCTAACTCACTAAGGCCGAAGAAGACTCAACTCGGCCATCCATGGGGTTTCCTCTAAGTTTTGGTCTTCTTTTGACTATGTTCTTCTGCATGATTGCCTTCTACGCTGCTCGCATTCACTGGAACAAGCTCAGATCCTTCCTCCTATCCTCTCAGGATGTCACCTCCGACATTGAAACCGATATCCTTGAGTACTCACACCGAAACCCTGTACCTCCATGCCAGGTATAATACTTCTTGATTTTTCCATATTACCCAAGTTTGCATGCATGCCATACATATAAGATCGATCTGTTTTATACACAGTAATTTTCGTTTTATGAGATATTGATTGACCAGATTTATATGGGTTTAGAATTTTGCTTGATTTCTTTTAGTTCGTTGTAAGCAGATGCCGGAGCAGAGTGAAAATCCAAGTGTGTCACAGTGTCAGTGTTGATGCCCGGGGACCAGGCTCCAAAGTTCATAGCAATGGCTTGTCCATGTCGGCCTCCACTATATGCAAAAGATCAAAATTGAAGGGAATAAGAATCACAAATTTCCCTGACAGTACTCTCTGAAATAGTTAGGCTGCAGGCGTACTCTTCAGTATTTTTGTATGGTTCTTGCGATGGAGATCATATTTGTCTTACATATGACTTGTTCTTAGGATATTATTAATTTCTCGACATTAATTGAACAACTCTAGCATATATGTTAAGATGTAAAATTCGGGACCACGATCTCGTAAATTGACGTGATATATCTTATTTTTATTATCAAATAAATTTAACGTATTACGTAAAATTACGTTAATTTATAAATTTATTTTTATAAAAAAAAAATTTATAACCATAACGCTTATCGTAAATAAATAGACAACTTGGGAAACTCTCAATACACACGTATGGCAATTTCTTGTCAACATCGCCATTCTTTGTATAGTATTTATTTTCATATTGTTTTTTCGCGGCAAGTAGAACGCAACTTTCACTGACTTCTAGTCCACACGTGGGCTTTCTTTGATGGGCCCATGAAAAAGCCCGTGTGATCCATCAGCTAATTTATCGACTCAGGCAGGCATGTCATGTAGCACGGCAGCAGACACAGTCACAAATGGGTTCCTGATGGTGCTCTTTGGTCGGGCCATTTTTTTGTTTATATGTCATGGCATTATATTACTGGAAGAAAGTAATAAATTTTTAAAAAAATTCTACTGGATTGAGATATGTCCAAGTCGAATGTAGACCCTTTTTGGGGGGGTGAAGGCCCGTATTAGGGGCCCAAACCCAAACATTTCGCCATGCCCAATTAGCTGTAGGGCCACAATTTTGATAAGACTGACCACCAAAGTAGGTTTGGACCCACCTTAATGGCAAATCCCACAATACTTGCCTCTAAAAACCATGAGAGCCCAATTCAACTTCTTTTTATTCATGCAATGATGTCATTTTTTATTCTAGATTTTATTATTTTCAATAATAATACAATATATTTTAAGTAATGTTAGTTACAATTCTCAAATAGACAAGACTCGTGTAAGTTCTTTTTAAAAAGATAGATCTCACTAAAAAAAGAATATCTTTTTTATATACTTTTCATGGTGGAGTCCACTTTTTTACAAATAGACTACATATGACTTATCGAGAAATGCTACTCATCATTTTCACGCTACACATCAACATACAATTTATCATTTTTATTCTTCTATTTAAGCATACATATTACAAATCAATATGTGTGCGTAAATAATATATAAATAAAAGGACAAAAATGACAAATCATAAAGTGTGATGTGGAGATGGTAAGTATAATTTTTTTTTCAACATTTATTATTGTTAAGAAATTGTGGAATTCATCCCCACTTATTTGTTAATAATTAATAATAAGGTTTTCAACATTGATTTCTTGTTTATTTGTACACCTGTACACCAAGGTAACCAAAAAAATTTTTAAAATAAAATGTAGCATGAAGATGGTAATTAAACCTTAAAAATCTGCCATGGATTTGTCCTATAAAGTCCATAGAACTTTGAAAAATATAAAAATAGAATTCTTCGTTGAAACGGAGACAAGCCATTGGAAGTGTTTGAATGGCCAGCCCACTCGTACTCAAAGCCCAAGATGATACGTTTGGATGACGTATGTGAATACGAGAAACGGGATGATGACGATGACGACAATTCTACACACAAAGCATGTAAATGACATTTATGCATTTATACATAAATATATTTTTTTCATAAAAAATTCTAAACTAAGCCTTATATTATATATTTTTATTTAATTAATATGTGATTTATTATTTATTATTTATTATTTTTAATATTTAAATAAAATAATAAAAATATCACATATTAATTAATGTTTTCTTTTGTAATAATTATTTTTCATATATTTAATTTTAAGTGTAAGGCGTGCGAAGGTAGTGACAGTAGTTAATGATTTAAGTAGGCAAAAACATCTCGACAGCATACACAACCACTCCCGAGCTATCGAGTGTGCGATGCACATTCTTAATCCAACTTCATTCATTACACGTGATAATATGGAGTGCCGTGCGCGAGGGGATCCAGCTAAAATCTTGCAATCCGGGTGTCTCCTGAGTGAAAGGCATGCGCGATCGAGTGCGCGTGAGAAGACAGGCAGAGGAGAAAGATGAAGAAGATATATATTAAAAAAATAATAAAAAAGAAAATGTGTCGCGTTGTGAGGGGTGGGCAGGCAATTAAAAATTAGAAAATAAAAATAAAATAAAAGAAAAGGTGCTTTCTTGTCCCCCAAAAACATGATATCACTTCCCCAAATGTTTTTCCTTGTCCCCCTCTACCACGTAACTTGTCCTCTACAACTGTCCACTCCCCCTCCTTTCTTTTCTCTCCCTCTCTCTCTCACTCTCTAACCAACTTCTCAAGGGACACCAAACAGACGAACTTCGATTTAAACAATATAAGTCTTATATTTTTTAATTGAAAAAAATTAGATTTTTTAGTAAAAAATATGATTTTTTTTAACCATCAAAATAATAGCTAGTTAGTACGAGTTGATACTTCTTAATTTTAAAATCAGAAATTTAAGTCAAAACACAAGCTAAAACCATTCGTGATAGTAAAATGTGACCTTTGAGCTATGGAATAAGTTTTAAACCAATTAAATACTTAAAAAGGTATTGTGATTACGGGCTCGCCATTTGGATAATAGTTATAGCTCAAATCAGATATTTTATAATAGGAAAGGACTCATATAATCATATCCAAAAAGAGTTACTATGCTAGTCGCCCCCACCTCATTTTCTTAAGAAAAAAATATAATTTGAACCAATTGGATATTTAGAGAGGTGTTGTGGTCACGAACTCGCCATTTGGGTAATAGCTATAGCTCAAATCAGACATTCTACGACGGGAATTGACTCCTATAATCACACTTGAAAAGAATTACTACACTGATCACCCTCACCTCTCATTTTCTTAAGAATTTTTTTTTTTTTCACGTGAATCTTAAATTCATTCACTTCTTTTTTATGGACTGCACAAGATTTATATATCTTATGACTGTACAAATCATTTCTCTTTTACATGCATATATGACTTTGATGAGTATTTATGATATTATTTGGGGGTAGAGTTTTTTTTTTTTTTTAATTATTGATAGAGATATGTGAGGGATTTAGTAATGAGTGGGGGAGTTGAAGCCTCGAATGTTTATTTTAACAATAAAAAATTAAAAAAAAAACTTAAAAATGTCAATAATTATAACTTTTAAAATGTACAGATCATAGTGATAACTTAAAGAAAAAAAGACAATTAAGTATTGTCGAGTAAACAACATAAAAAAAAATTAATAATAATAATAAATAAATAAAATAAAATAAAATAAAGGAGGAGCAAAGATCCCCCTTTCACGCCGAAGTTTAGCAGTGGGAAGTATATAATGTTTGGGAGGACAGGCAGTGAAGCACTATGATTGTGTGCAGGTAATGAATGTTCAATCTGAGTACCACCAAAGCCGGTCAATAGATGGTAACATGGTCTTTTCCGGGCAGAGGGGCCGGAGGTAGCTTCCCTCATTCGACGTTTTGTACGACACAACAAGAATCAATGCCTAAAAAGATAACGACACGAAATGATTCTTTTTTCTTTTTTTCTTTCAAAAATAAAAAAAGTAAAAAAATCTTTTGCTTTCATCTCTAACAAAGTTTGGCAAAAACGACAGTGAATGGCAGTGATTTGGACACGTCCTAGTTCTTTTTTTATTAGCGTACTTGCATGGATGAAAAATAAAATTTGTAATTATATAGTGTATAAATATAAGACTCACATGAAAAAATATAACTAATTTTTTAATAATAAGATTTACTCTTTTTAAAAAAAAAAATTATATAACATTTTAACACTCAACGACTGTATTTAGTATTATTAAGTTGTAAAACAATATCCATGACAATCTCGCCATTACGAGACTTTCCCAAACTTCAGATCCGGCGAAAGGGGGTAGAAGCTTCGGCTTCCCCCCCCCCCCCCCCCCCCCCGGCTCTTTCATTCCCCTTCCCTTCTCCTTTGTCCATTATCTTTTTTCTGTGTAGTGATTTTTTATTTTGATTTTTGTGTTTTTTAGGCAAATAAGGGAGGATCGCTAATCGGCTCTTTCCAGTCGCGGACCTTCAACATGCGCTCTACTTGGATGCTACCCAACTGCCAATCTTCAACACCACCAAACACAATGCTAATTGGAGTGGTGCGTAGCCCGCATGCGCGAGATAAAGTTTTGGATCTCGTCCGCATGTGGCCCTCACACGCCATCGAGGAGTCTTCTGCCGACACAACGCTCAGCTTTTCTGGGATCTCTGATTTCCAGACTTCAAAGCTTGACTGTCGGCTTTTCTCAAGAGTAGTGTGTGTCTTACACGCGCCACTATTGTCGTTTTTGTTTTTGTTCCTCCGCTTTAGTAGTGTCTTTTGTTATTTCTCTTCATGTTTGATATGAGTGAGGTGATGAGTTGCTAGATCGAATGTAATCTGGGACAAGAGCTTGTCAAGAGTGGCGAGCAATGCTACAGCCAATGGTCATACGGCCGGCTTGCATAGTGGAGGCCGTTGTTCGTGTGCGAGCTGGGTGCTCTTACCATCTGGGCTCATGACGCCGATACTTGCGGTGGGCATGTCGTCTAGGCTCATGCCACTGCTTGTGGTTTCGTTTCTTTTGTTGTATTTTGTATTGTAGGTTTTTGCTGTTTAGTTATTAATAAAGAATAATTAAGCTATTGGACTTGGTATCCATAACAGTAGTGTCTCATACTCCGCCTCCCTAGGAGGATGGAGGAGACTATTCAGTTTTGTTTATACATAGTTCTTTCTCTGTTAAGAGAAAGTTATCGAAAAGTTAAGACAATGTCCGTCATTATATGTGAGGAGATGCCCCAAAGCAAATGCGTAGTTTGACTTATAGTCAAGATTTTCCTATATTGATAAGTCACAGTTGTAATTTCGGTTCATTAAATGAAATTAAATCTATTTCTATAAAAAAAAAAAAAAATTCATTATTTTATAACTTTGCTTTAAATGGAACCTATTAATATAAAATAAAATTACTTTTAATGATACTAAAATTATATTAATCTATTACAAAATAATTTTTAAAATAATTGTAAAATTTTGTGGTTGTGATTAAATTTATTTATTTAAAAGTCTATCTATTAAAATATTAAACACAACTTATATAAAAAGATTGTCACGTTAATTAGTATAAAAAAATATTTTTATTTTAAGTTTTTATAATTGTATTAAATTTAATAATAATTTGTATTAAGAAATTTTTGCATTTAAGTCTATGGATTGAATCCTAAACATGCCTACTTATATATTGTTATGTCAATGGTTCTATGATGTTTTAGGGGAAAAAAAAATTATTCTTATATAAGAGACAATGTGTTATGAAGTGCTCTTAGGAATTACGAAGTATAAATAAAATGTTGGATATTGATAACATGTTTTCAAATTTCTAAAATTTCTTCCTCCACAAAAATAAGGATTTGTTGATAAAATTAGGGTCGCACTCTTTACAAAAATTTAAATTTCTAAATTTTATATGTTAGTAGAGATGTTGGAGTTGGATGCTACATATACATCCTTACAATCAAGAATATCCTATTCTTAATATAAACAGTATCTCAAAACATATTATATTGAAGATTTTGAGTCATATAAAATACAAGTTTATAATTTATAAATCTTATGCAAACCATTTAAAAAAGTAAAATTCGGCGTAATAAGTAAAATTTTTAAAATAGATTTTACTTTTTCTAACATGGCTTGTTAGTAACTTGCAAATGATAAATTCATTTAGAGCAATTCAAGCATTTCATTAGGGGTGCCCTTGTCCCGCCCTCTGCCCTCGCATGGGTGCAGGGGACAACTTGGGCCAATGTACATTGACATTGTCCCTAGTAGGTGAGTGCCCTCGTCTAGATGTTGGGGGTTGGATTGGCCCCCATGACCATCTGGCCCACTTTGCCCGTTGTCCACCTACAATGAAAAACAATCACAAAACACCAAAACAACAACAAATTCATAAAATCACATATTCAGCCATAATAAATAAATAATCCAAAAACAACAAATTGTGACAAATAATCACATAATGGTAGTGGGTTTTTTTCTCAAATCCACGTTTCATGACCATTTGTGCGACAAAAAGGAGAAGAAAAAGTGAATGAGGAGGAGGAGAAGGATAAGGAGAAAAAGAGGAGGCAGACTTAAAAGAGAATGGGGGTGATGCTCGCGAGAGGGAGAGAGAGTGATAGTGATGAGGGAGGAAGAGAGACTAAAAGATGTGTGTGTGTGTGTGTGAGAGAGAGAGAGAGAGAGAGAGAGAGAGAGAGAGAGAGAGAGAGAGATGATGGTTATGTTTTATTTGGAAAATGCTTGTATGCCCTCTCCTTGTGCCTCCTCAAAATGTCTCCTGGTTACAAAATTTTTATTTATTTTTATTTTTACTTAGTGATTAAAGAAGTGATTTTAAGTGTATTGATTTTTTTAAATGTTTAAATATATTAAAAAAATATAGAAAGAAAAATGAAAAAAATAAGTGTGCATGCGGTCAAAATGAGTAGTGGACTCTGAGCGACAAAGTAACACCGCTCTTAAATAAAACCTAAGCTTGAACAATGTCATTTACATCATTTTATTTAAAAATAGCATGTCTTTAAAAATAGCATGTCGTTTTAGAAAGAATTTATCAAAAGATGTCATTTTATTAAAAATATTTATTTTTTAAAATAATATAATATATAATTATTTTTATATATTTTTTATCCATTCTACTAGAAGACGGACTGGATAAATCTCAGGTGGGCTTGCGCCTATTTGGTTTTGGCCCCGCTGCCCGGACTACATTTTAAGACTAGGTCCTATGTTTATTTGCTTTCGTGCCCTCGCAAACGTCACTGACCTTCGAAATTCCCACGCAAATAACAAACTTTCGCTTTTTAAAGGGCAGTTTACTTCACTGTCGAACAAAAATCAACGGCCTGCGTTCAACCATCCCGTAACATACATCAGCAGGCATTGACATGCGTTCCTTCAAGTTGTTCGGCGGATTAGAAAAGGTGAAAAGAATATAATTTAGTAAAAAATATAATCTTTAGTATATATATTATTATTATTAAAAAAAAAAAAAAAAACTTTGTTCAGACAAAACTCTCTTTTGTTTGTCTGATTTTGTTCAGAAGAGTTAATTTAATGCATAGAGTTTCACATTGGACAGCAAAGAAGCTTTTGTTACTTTGTGCCAAATGGAGGGTCCTTAGCTCTCTCTCTCTATCCCCCCCCCCCCCCCCCCCCCCCCCCCTTTCTCTCTCTCTCTCTCCGTCTCCGAGCTTCTTCTCTCTCCAAAACCAAACCCAGCAAATCGATATTTTTCTCGGTAGCCACTGCCTCACAAATTATAAGTTTCTTCAGGTAAAAAAATTCAGCTCTTCAATTTACAAGACATGCTTCCAAGACTTGTTCTTTTTGTTTTCTTTGCCAGTTTTTTGTTGTCCTTAATTTTCTAGCCACTCTACTTTCTGTTGTTCATCTATGGCTTTTGTTTTTGTGCTACTGAGGAATTGAAGGAATGACAGATGGTTGTAATATAAATTTGAGGTCATATTTATTGTTGTCGTTTTTGCTGCTGCTTTTCTTTTTGCTTTCTGTATAATGAACATAGCATTTTGAATGCTGTGGTTAGTGGAAGTTCTCTTTTCTTTTTTCCTGCCAAGAACCGCATACCCAAAACTTTTAATAATTTCTTCCTTATTTTTCTGCCTTAAAAAGCATAAAATTTGATCTTCTTTACCATCGTTTTTGGGTTTTCCCTCTCTCAGATTATATATTTATTTTCCTTTTTATGCATTTAAATTTGTAGGCCACATTTAGTTAAGTACGCCTCCGCTTTTTAGGTTTATATCTGCTGTGTAATTACTTTTTTTGAAGTTATTCTTTTACGAATTTTTGGTCAACGTTCTGGACGTAGTTTAGTCCCTGAAGCTCTGTAGAATTTCTGTTCATTCATCCCTGGATATTACGCAGCTTCTGTAACCAAGTGGTCGCTATAAACTTCGGTTTCAAGTTATTTTAAACTAGCATTTCCTGTAACTACAGTGGGATCTCAAATACATGCTCAACTCTTTGTTATTATCATAATCTACGTTGACCTTGTTGCTTTTACCTAGTTTTTGGGCAAAACAAACATACAATTGTTTGTGATTAAAGGGATGCTTGATTAGATAAAGGAAAGTTTGCAGTTGATCATTGAATTACCTTCTATTTGTATGCCTATTAAGGGTGCCACCTGTTGTTTCATGCATTGGTGTTTGCTCATTTATCTTTTTAAAGATTCATGATTTCTCATATTTCTGATACATTTCTTTGGTTATCCAGACTATAAAAAGAATTTCGGTATTTTGAGGTTTTGCAAAATTTGGCTGGGTAAAATAAAAATTGGAGCTTTTCAGTGTAAGTTCCAATGTCACCTCCACTGCTTGGTGCTGGGGAGGAGGAAGGCCAGGGCAATGTCACTTTAATGGCTTCCTCCTCCTCACTTGACAGCTTAAGCCGCAATAGTTTTGAATTGAAAGAGCGCAACTACATGGGTTTATCTGATTGTTCCTCAGTGGACAGCTCAGTGGTATCCACTGTGGCTGATGAGACTAAAAGTAGTAGTCTCAATGTGAAGGCTACAGAACTGAGGCTTGGACTTCCTGGATCCCAGTCTCCTGAAAGAGATCCAGAACTCTGCTTGCCAAGTTCCACTCAACTAGATGAGAAACCCCTCTTCCCATTGCATCCTTTGAATGATGGCCACTACTCTTCTACACAGAAGAGTGTTGCCTCAGGCAGCAAAAGAGGGTTCTCCGATGCTATGCATGGATTCTCAGAGGTGAAAGTCACAGCTTTACTGAAGAGAATTGGATCTTGCTTACTGTTGGATCTATCTCTGATTTACCGCCACATGTTTGTTGCAGGGGAAATATCTTGCTAATTCAGAGGTAAAAGTGATGCTGTCTCCAAGGCCTTCTTCAAATTTGGGACTTAAAGCTGGTTCTATTCTCGAGAACCTTGGGACTCAACCAGCAAACACAAAAGAGGTAGCACCACCAAAAATAGTACAAGAGAGGCCTCACGCTGCTATTGAACCCCGAGCAAGTAATAATGGTTCTGCAAATAGTAATAGCAGTGCTCCTGCTACAAAGTAAGTGCAAAGAGGGTTGTGATCATACTGTTGGGCTAAACCATGAGAATTATATCTCATATCCCCGTGTGGCAGGGCACAGGTTGTGGGTTGGCCACCTATAAGATCATATAGGAAGAACTCATTGACTATTACTTCAAAGAACAATGATGAAGTAGATGGAAAAGTGGTGCCTGGAGCTCTGTTTATCAAGGTCAGCATGGATGGTGCTCCTTATTTGAGGAAAGTGGACTTAAAACATTACTCTGCATACCAGGACCTGTCTTCTGCACTTGAAAAGATGTTCAGCTGTTTTACCATTGGTGAGTGGATCCAAAGCTTTAGTTAATTTCAAAGATCATGGTTGGGGGATGTTTGGAAAGTTTTTCGGCCCATCTAATTTTCTTCCCAAACATCATTCAAACACAAACACTTTCAAACTAATCATTACAACATATTCATACTAATCATTACAACTTTCCCAAATTTTCAAATAAAAAATAAAAAACAATTCAACATTTTCAAATCTTAAAACAAAAATTATATTATAATAATATTTTAATTTTATAATATTTTTTATTTAAAATTTTCTCTCTCATTTTCCAAAACCCAATAAATACTTAACTCAAACTATCTTACTACTATTCACAAATTCTCATCCCATCTCATTCCCCAAGCATCCCATTAATTATGATGTATTTTTTTCGGAGCTTATATATTTTTGCACTTTAATGCTACATACTGTGGTTTGCATGGGCATGCTGCTGTTGTGATGTGTCAGGTCAATATGGATCTCATGGAACTCTGGGCAGGGAGGTGCTGAGTGAGGTCAAACTGAAGGATCTGCTTCATGGATCCGAATATGTTCTTACCTACGAAGATAAAGATGGTGACTGGATGCTTGTGGGTGATGTCCCCTGGGAGTAAGCTCGGATTCTCCTTATTTGTTTTCATTGCTTATTGAACTATTACATAATGAAACTTTTTTATGTAAAAACTTAAAATTGCTGGGGTTATAGTGTCGTTCTAGGGATGCTATTATGTATTGGAATTATATTTAATGTTAATGATAATTGAGAATTTGCTGAGAAATACTTAGAAGCCAGTTAAGTGGCGATCTATATGGATAGTTATTGGAATACATTCATGGGCTGTGAGTTCATAGTATGCATGGTATACCCTATTGGCATGTCAAACAGTGCAGCAAGATATTGGCCTGCAATTGATGGTGATGAATCATGATGATGTAATGTGTAAACCTTCACTAATAATGTTTATTGGCTTTATGCATAGCTTATAAAAGTGCACTTTTATGAATTCTCCATTAGTCTCAAATGGGAGAAATATGGCGTGGTTATGATGCTTTCTTATTTAGCATGATGTAGGACAGCAAGAGAGAATTGTTCTCCACCTCCTTTGTGGATTTCCAACTAAAAATGAATTGAGACAGCTCCATAATATGTTAGCTTTGTAGTTTATACTTATTAACAATGAGCTGACAAGTAGTAGTTAGTTTGGTCCAGTTTTACTTTTATAGATACACATGCTTAATCATTTTCGTAAAATTATGGAAAAGATCTGATATATTCTACTCCTTTGTTTTATATGAAAAGAATAGTCTAAGTATTCTCTTTTCTATATACCCAGTGAACTTGGTTACACCTATTGATATTAATAAATTTTTACTTGTTAAAAAAAATGTAAAGAATACTTTCTGTTGTCCAGGACTCAAAGACCTTATTATACTTTAATTTAGAAAATGAACTGTCCGCCATAGCAATAGAGAGAAGATTACCGGTATTGGCTTAGGCGAAGAAAGGGGATAATGATTAAAAGATCTTTTATATATTACTATCGAAGACTTCTGAGATGCTGGCATTTGGTCAATTTTTATGAGCTGAACTTAAGCCGTATGATTCTCTACATTGGGGTTCATCTCTAATTAATTGCTGTTTGCATCACACATTTTATTACCCAGAATAGCTGTCTACTAAATTCCTAGGTGGAATGTAATGTAACCTTTTACTTCTTGCAGGATGTTTATTGGTACATGCAAGAGGCTGAGAATCATGAAGGGTTCTGATGCTATTGGCCTAGGTGCGTATATCATGCATCCATAAAACTCTCTCTTATGTTTGCCCACATCAGTAAATATTTAAACCATCACTGGCCTTATTCAAAGAAAAACTCTGTTTGCACACGGGGTGGGGAACCCCTGCGCACGCATACAGCCACGTGTAATAATGAAACGGGCCCGTTTCATTATTACACGTCTCAGTTGAAACTTGAAATGCAGTTAGTCCACAGTGCCCTTGGTTTGAAATATTCCTGGATTGAAGATCAGAGTGTGAAGACGACGCAAAGAAGAGAACCACGAAGACTACCTCTCATCTTTCCCTTCTTCGCATCTGAAACCTCTTCGTCTTGTAATTTTTTGTTTTTCTTCTTCTCATCTGAAAACATAGTACCCATCTCGTATACCCACAGAACAGTTTTCCTCAAGTCTCCAGAGCATTCTTCTTTGCATCTGTGCTTTCTTTCTGCGGTGTCTATGATGTTATTCGAAACTCCCATATTTTCGTTACAAATCTCAAGATCCATATTATCCTGCACTTTCGTGTCCATTTGTTTCAGAAAAATCTAAGCTTTGATGTAAATATGGAGGAAGAAGAAGGTTTCAGTGAGTTGGGTTAATCACGTTTTAATTAGTGTTTTTTTTTTTTTAATGGCTGACGTGGGTCAGTGAGTGCGCAAAAGGTCTACTAGATGTGTACATGTAGCACAATTGTTATTCAAACTGTTTTACAATCAAACAGTGCATAAAGAAGTTGAACCCCAGACCAGAGTCACTGTGACTCAACAAAAAGTTGTTCATATTCCATTCATGGCAACTATACTACTGCTTAGCTCTTGAACTGATGCCTTTTCGATACCTTTAAATGATTGCTTTAGTACTTAGAGACATTTAATGACAAATGCATTCCACACGAATGGTTTGTAGTAAATTTAATGCTATTGCAATATAGGAAGTCGCTCAGCAACTTAACCTGGTCTAGCCATGTTAAGACTCTGCATTTTTTTATTTATGGCGTGGTGGTTGCTATCCAACCTGATCTCCTGCTTGGTATCTTAAAAAACATAATTTTATTCTTAAAAAAATGAGAGCTATGGGATGGAATGGAAGCAAGTGATGGGCCTGAAAAGATCTGGGTCCCAAGTTTCACACAAGGTGTAACTTGACCATGATTCTTAATCCTGGCTTCTGCCTAAATTACATATGAAGATACTTCGGGCGATGCTTGTTCATGAGTTGCATTTTACATGTCAGATTCAGTTCTCATGACCATTTTTTTTCCCCTCTTGTGCACAGCTCCAAGGGCCGTGGAGAAGTGCAGGAACAGGAACTAGCTAGCTCTGGACATGATTAATCCTATCCTTCCAGCAGCCCACTAGAAGATGAGAAGGTAAAGAAGCAAATCAACCAGAGTTTAGTTGGAGGATGAGTCAATGAAGAATGGTAGGTTGTTGGATTGGGTAGGAGATCTTGCCTTGGCTGCTTTTACTATGTTACCTTTTATTTATGTTTTTCTGCCATGGAATTAATATTCTTGTGGGCAATTTCAAGTTTGTTATATTTGTAGGACTCCCAAGACCTTATGTATGTGGGAGTACGTTTGTTGTTCTTCTATCTGTGCAAGTCTTGTTCCGGTACAGAATTCTTAGTTTGTAAAGTGCGTTGGTCTGTGAACTCTACTCTGTTATGTATGCGTGTATGATCAAAGACCTCCAAGTTTTCTGTCGGCTTGACTTCCTTTTCAAGATGTTTACGCCTGTTTATGATCATGGATCCCTTAAGTTATAAGAACTTGGGGTCAATAGGAGAAAGATAAACACATAAAATAAGATTGATGGGATTTATTGAGCATTTAATACTCTTCTAGTTGAGTTACTGATAAAAATAAATAAATAAATAAAAAATGATAAGTGTAGTCGTAAGTGTGTAAGTTTTGTATAGTTATTTTGAAAAAAATGAATAAATACGAAATTTATATGAAAGAAAATAATAATTTCTTTAATAATAGATTTTACTTTTTTCAGAATGATTGTTATAACGTTTGCAATTTTAGAACTGTATATAATATTATTCAATACGAGAAATTTTTGTTCATGTTAGGGGGTGGCTGGCTGGTCATCACATCCAGCCCTCTGCTCCGCATGGAGCAGTTGGGGCATCTGCCCACACATCGTCAGCGTGCGGACAGACCCCTACACAATTTTGGGAGTCGGGGGACTAGGTTGGGGTTGGGGCAGGGGCCAAAGCTAGCCTAAATATAAATATGTATATTTCTAAAAAAATTAATAAATCGATATTGTTTTAGTGTAGGGATTTGTTCTCTCTCTCTTCCCTATCTTTAAACATTTGTAATTATTGCCGTCGTCCCATCTGGTTGTCGTTGTACTCTCTCTCCCTCTCACCGTCGCCCCCCTGCCTTGTGTATATCTCTCTCTCTCTGCGGAAGCTCTCTCACTCTCTGATATTCAATGTGGCTCGTGGGTGGGTGGTGGGTGGACGGCCATGGGGGCCAATCTGCCCCCGCCCATGGGGGTTGGGACCCGTTCGTTCATGTATATGCATGACAGACAATTAACATACATTTGACATTGACATGCGTGCGATATATTATATTGAATTAAAATCTCAAACTTTCACAATTGAAAAAGGTTTTGTGCAGTTCGTTTCTTAAACAAATGAGAAACTGCCGGCCCTTTGGATCTGGTTGTCGGAGAAAACACGAGGCAGGCATGTGCTAGCTCTGTTACGGCCCTTAGCACCATTACATGCTCTGCTCCTCGGTTGCATTATTGATGTCATTGCTCAGTATTTAAGTTTTAGGGAGGGGGCCATACAGAGGGTACAGAGCCAAACCATTGATCTTGAATTGATTGAGGTACGGCATGATTGTCCTGCGGTCTATATATGCAAGGTAATTGTCAGTAATTTAAGGTAAAAAAAGGCATAAAGGAGGTTGGTGTTTGACATTGTCCACCAATCAAGGAATTTTCTTTTCCTTATCTTCCCCTCTGACCAAAGGTCGACATTTACTGAGTTCCTGTCTTTTTTAACTTTCATATTTTACGATCTAATACTAATATTCATTAAGAATTGTAAGATATATTGTTCATGTTTAAGTCATAAATTAAACTGCCATGATTAATCATCATAGGCTGTCCAAACCCAGTTCTAGATCAAAATAAAACTTAGTAGATTGGGAACAAGGAAGTGCAAATAAAGTGAAATAAATGTATCAGAACATTCAGTAATAACTCCTGAGGTCAATAGATCAGTTCATTTGAGTATAATCATATATCCTTTATAGTCATTTTGATGAGCATCTTTAGACGGTTGCATCTAAAGGTAAGACTGGTCCTCTTCTTTCCTCCAAGTTAATGAACAACATTTTCTAATCGAGTCCCATCTAGTCTATAAGGCTTCGTTCATTGCGAGGTTATTACAAGATTTATGATTGACCAAAAACCATATGTTTCTATCTTTCTAGTCATACATATGACAAGATATAATCACATACACTGATCATAAGCTAAAAGGAGAAGTCGATCGTTACAGGTATTACGCTCAATTTATAATAATCCCTCAATTTGTGTTTCCTAAAAGCCAAATGGCCACTAAAATCAGGCTGAGAGACACATGAAGGAAACACAAATAAAAGTTGGACGGAATTGTCCGACACTGATGAATGAATTGAAAGAAATTCCCCAACAGGAACCAGCACTGATTTATCTATCCGATTGGGCATTACGACAGTGCCGGCATTATAAGGACAAGGAGAGGAAAATTTCCTCTTTATTCAAATTTGAGGAAGAAAAAGAAGCTTGCGATGAATGAAATCTGAGAAAGGTGCTTACTTCTGGCTTTCTACTTTGGCTCGAAACTTCTGTTCTAACACAGATATCTCTGTCTCGAGGCTGAACATTCTATTAAGAGCATGCATATTCTCGAGGGTCTCGCTCAGTGTCCGGTTGTCACTCCCATCACATCTCAGATGCTGCATGGGACCATGAAGGAGCTTGTTCACTATACCACGGCTAAGATCCTCCACTGCTTTCCTTGTTTTCTTTGGAATGTCGTCACCCATCTTTGACAAACATTTTTCTAGCTCCGCCATTCTTATTCTTTCAGCATAAGCCCTCAATTTCTTAATGGTAGGAACAGTCTCCAATGAATCCCTCCACGCTTCAAATTGTTTTGATTCCTCGGCAATAATTGCTTGGGCTTCCATTGCTTTCCGAAGGCGATCCTCTTTATTGGCAGCAACAACCTCCTTTAGGTCATCGACATTGTAAACTCGCACAGTTTCAATATCTGCAACACATGAGCCGACATTTCGAGGAACAGAGATATCAACGAACAGCCTTAAGCCCCCATCTTCTGGGCCAACAGGGGGAAGATCCTCAACATGCTCTTTCAAAAGTAATGGGGCTTCGGATGCAGTGCTGGTGAACACGACATCTGCTTCAGCAGCACAAGTTAGCATTTCTTCGAGGGGTTTGTATGTTATCTCAACATTCATTAACTCTTCACGGATGGCTGCAACTCTCTCCTCACTTCTATTTACAACCACCATCTTTGTGCAACCTTTTGCTGCCAAGTGTTTGATCACAAGCTTCCCCATCTTACCTGCTCCAATAACCAACATTTTTGCTGTAGCATGTGAGGATTCGGGAAGCTTCATTAAGGCGAGTTCAACAGCAGCAGAACTAACAGAAACTGCCCCAGCAGCAATGTTAGTCTCAGTCCTAACACGCTTTCCCACTGTTATTGCATGCTTGAACAACCCACTAATGTTCCTCCCAAATCCAAGAACTCCTTGCCCGACTTTGACAACTTGTTTAACCTGAGCAAGAATTTGACCCTCCCCAAGGACAAGAGAGTCAAGACCTGCTGAAACTTCAAAAATATGCTGGGTGGCATCTTTGTTATAAAGCAGAAACTGATGTTGACGGAGCTCTGAAGCAGGGATCCCACTGGTCTGCAAGGAGAAGCAATAATATTTTTAACAAATATAATCACATTCATGATCATGAAAATGCAATAGGATAGGACACACTCCTTCTAAACAGTATCACACACCAATCACCGTGTTAACCATCTATCTCAATATCTCAATCCATGAAAAGACCACAACCAACATGGATGAACAGTAAGTCACTAATGGGAAGAGGAAAAAACAGCAGGTCAATAATAAGAGGAAAAACATTTACAATTCGGTGTTGTTTGTGGTCCACCAAACCAGGATATTTACAATTTCAGTGGTCTACACTCTATAAACCAATCCTAGTATTGATCAAGAGAGGGATAGGACCTTTGACATCCATTCAGTCACTTCTTTGACACCGCGATGCTGTGAAAGGGCTAAAACGTATATCTCCATTCTATTGCAGGTGCTAAGAACAGCAGCTTCTTCTATATGATTTAAACTACACAGCTCCCCAATGGCTCGAGGCCACTCTGCTTCTGGAATGGCAAGTTTCTCACGAATCTCTACTGGGGTAGTGTGAACACTAAGTCCAATTACCACAATGCTACTCCTTTCTTTTGTATATCCTGAAAAAACAAATGCACAGTTCAGAAAAGCCAAATTTCTTAAAGATTCTAACGAATTTTATTCCCAAAAGCACTACGAAATTCTCAATAGAACATTCAAAAATAAAAGAATAAGCGATCTTATTTCTGGCACAAGTAGAAATCATGCATTGAGAGTTACGCACATATCCCGCATTAACCACTGAAAAGATATCATATATTAAGTTTACATGACACTCGAACTCAACGGATCACATGATCAAAACTTGGTGAATTGAGACCTATATTTACTGAATCTTATAGCAAATGCTTGGAAGTGCTTACAAAAAATTTCTTGGATTTTGAAACTTAATTGTGGACAGCCCCCGTCCTGAACGTTTGAATGTTACAAGTAACTGAAAAGGATGCAGAAGAAAACTCTATTTAATTGGCTAAACTATTAACATTTCTCGACATCTAATTAAATCATCCATGACTTAGCAACTGTATCATCAACATTCTGATGATTTCTGCACATGTAATAAAATCATCAATTTCCATAGGCAAAGACAGGTGGTTATGTCCTAATAATCGAAAGCTTACAAATCTTGAAGGAAAATTAAACTCTTTCGAAGCTATTACGGTCAAAAAAGGAAGAAAGAGATGAACGGGAGCTATTACTGTCAGCAGCAGAGGTCTTGAGCTGTTCAAGAGCTGACAGCTTATCGGTCCGAACAAAAGCATCTGAGGCAGCTACCTCGCACCTGACTCCTCTCTGAATCAAGGTTTTTCTGCTCCGAATGGGCTTCCAAAGAATGGGAAACTTAGAGGAAGGCGAGGCCCTTGAAGACAGCGCAGATTTCAGGAACGGAGCCTCCAATTTGGCACCGGCAAAGCTGGTCGTCGAGAAAGCCATTGCGTCAGCCTCCAAGAGCCAAAACCGAAACCCTAGAACTCTGAACTCAGAGAGAGAAAGCGTGAGATGGAGCTAAAAGATTGAGCCCTTCAGAAGAAGAGAATGTGATCGTTGAAACAGGGCGGTGGGTTTTGGTTAGTTGGGGGTAGAAAAGTGAAGATGGGCGTCTCTGACCGGAAGAATTTATTTATTTTAATTGAGGGGAAATTATGATGTGGGGGTAATATGGGAGGTGAATGGCACCGAATGGGTGGGAGACTGGGAGTCTGGGACTTTGTCGTCTCGTTGACTTCTCATTGGTCCGTGCACCGCACGGTTTGTCCACACTCCTTTTCCGCTCTCTTTTAAGAGTATTAGCTTTGTTTAAATTAAATTGACTTAAAAGATAAAAATTAAAAATTAAATAAAATATTATTTTTTAATATTAATATTATCTTGAGATTTAAAAATTTTAAATTATTTATTATATTTTATGTTAAAATTTAAAAAAATTATAATTATTAGATGAAGTGAGTTGATAGAAATTTGAGAGTCAAATTGACCAATGTTACTAATGATGCTACTCATTCTTATACACCACATAGTTTAATATATTTTAAATTTATTATTTATTATTTATTATTTTATTTTATTATAGTTAAATTAATTGAATTGTTTTACTTTTCATCCACACACTATATACTTGTTATAGAAAAATAAAAATAAAATAAAATACATATGATGTGTAGATATGATAAATAGAATTATTCTAATGGTATTATGTATGTATAATTTATTTTATTTCATTAATATATCACTATCGTGTCACGTGATTTATTTAAAAATATTTATTCAAAATATAATATCCTTTATTTTTTTAGGAAGTCGCGCGACACCACTTGGTAGTTGCATGTCAATATGGCAGTGATATAACTGAGATTACATAATATCATTTCTCCTCTTAAATCTATGCCAATTGCATAAAAGATGTTGTTACTCAATCCCATCATTTTGCCCCTTCAAAATTATCACTGGGGCAATTGTATTTTTTTGGAATAAATGATCCCTCAGCATCTCCCAAAAGCAGAAGGGGTTCATCATCTTCTCACAAATCTTACTTAAATTTTGTTTTTCTTGTAAATTAAGGTATAATACTATAGATCGACAAAAAGGAAAGTGCTTAAAATATGAAAAATATTTTAACCATAAAAGAATTACATAAAAATAAATTCATAAATTGACGTAATTTGATGTAGCATATAATATTGTAAAATTACTTTTAATTAAAGTATATCTAATACATCACGTGAAATCACATTAATTTATAAATTTATTTGTGTATAATCTATTTGTATCTATAACTGTTTTCTGAAAATATTAGTATGTTTCTTTTATTTATACTGGATTAAGAAATGTATGGCATTTAATGCCCAAGGTAAGTTCAATAACCCAACATCTTTATAAGAATTAATGACATTAAATAATGTGAAGTCTATATACTCCGTCTCCCTTTCCAAATGGAATAATTTTAATTAGCGTATAGAATTTAAAAATATATCTATCCTAATTTGTAAACTTTAATTGTAAAATTTTAAATTAAATTGGTCCAGTTATGATTAAGGGCAAATGTTTTAAAATTTGAAATTCATAGTCGGTGTTCAAAATTCCCTTCCATGGATAGGGACAAACCTCGACAAAGACAGGAACTGGTGCCAAAGCCAAAAGAGAGTATCAAACCATCAATGTTCCTTTGATTCTTCTAACTTGTCCGGATGCCTTTTTTATTTTTTATTTTTTTAAATAAGATGCCCTTTTTAAATGGCATGCACAAACTAATAAAAAAATAAAAAAAATATTATTTTAAAAAATAAAAAATATAAAATTTATATAAAAAATTTATGCGATATTTACTTACTTTATAACTATTTTTAATATTATTAAGATAATGAGTACTGTCCTATAATGAATCATGTCCATTGTATTAGTTGCAAGGATCGAGGCAAACCAAATCTAGTGGACGTGAGAGGTGCCGCGGCTGGCTCTACTAATATTAGTAAATGAAGTCAGAGACATAATTTGCAGGGAAATATCGAACACTCATAAAGTGAAGATATTACATATTACATAATAAGATAAGGTGGGAAGAGGAGTGGAGGGACATGAGCGTGTGATGGAGATTGCCTACTAAGATTTCAGGGCTTCTGTTCGCCACAACTTTAAGGAGATGGTCGTGGAGAATAAATATACCCCACATCTTAGGACATGAATCTTTATGATCTTTTAGGTATCAATTCGGTAAAGTTATTTTATTTTTAAACTGATACGTAGAGCACACAATTAATATCGTTTAAACTGTAAAATTTAATTTTTAAGATTTTAATTTTAAAATTTAAGTTTGAATCAAATTATATCATATAACTGTAAGTATTTTACTATGTATATTTTACACACCGACTTGATAATAGAATTTTTTTTAAAGTTAACGTGGCATGTAATGTTATCATTCTCAATAGGACAATAATTTATATGAAAAGTCACTTAAAATGCGACGTATCAATTATCATGATTAAGAGTAACAAAATTCATGATGCATGATTCCTCCAGTATCATGTGATATAATTCTTATAGAAAAATAAGGACTTCTAAAAATAAAAGTGTGATTAACAATGGGCAACTACATGATATGAGACCTGTATGTATGGTACTGTTAATTAGTTCTATGACTGAAAGATAATATTTGGAATGTTAATAAGAAATCGATCGAGGTGTTCAATTATATATGTAATTGAAAGTGATCAAAGACATTATAGTTATAAATACAAGGACTCAAAGAAAGCTGAAGCCACCCCCCTTCTCTCTTGTAAAAAATCAAGGATTTCATATCTGATTTTCGCCATAAAGGGAGGAGGCATCGACTTTCTCCTCCTCCTCCCTCTCTTCCCCTCCCTGCCTCGTTCTTCCATTTATCCACATTATCTATCAAGATGTTTTTTTTCTTAGTTTTATTTTACTTTTTTCAAAAGAGAAAAAGATAAATCTACAACTTTTCACTGCGCACAAGTCGAAATTTGTTTGGAAGAAAATGGTATTTTTATGAAAATTACTGCGCGCAGTTCTCATGCGCCACCCACATCTACACATGGTCCTCACGTATTACCATTCTCGGTAACTCTTCTCGACACACGTGCTAAATCATTGGACTCACCGCCACCAGATCTGACCTTTGTAGCTGAAAAGAGACAAGTGTGTTGACTTCACGGGCCATCACATATTCCGAAGTCTACCAGAATTAGTTCAATTTGTAATCCGTCTTTTTCACATCTATAATACTGTTTCCTTTTTTAGTTTTCTTATTGTTAATTAAAATTAAAAAAAAAAAAGAGTTCATCTATTGCACATTTGTCTGTAGAGGTTGAGTCATTTTTTTTATGAAGAGTGAGGTTGAGTTTTTGTTTAGACAAGGAGTATTGTCTCTTGGATGTTGTTTAAAGAGAGTATTAGCAATAATGAAAACCAAACCAGAATCAAAACGAAATGTGTACCGGTAGAATTTCATATGTATTATTTTGATTTATGATGTCATATTTGATATAAAAATATGTCAGAATATATCTGGTTATAGATGTAAGTGTCTCTAATAGATTAATGATGACAGTTTCTCTAATATATATATATATATATATAAACTGTAGGAATTTTTCCTCTCAAATAATATTGTATATCATTCACTGTATAATAGTTTATACTCAATCCAGGGTATTACAATAAAGTTATAAAAATCTGTGTCTAAACAAAACGAACTTTCTTATTCTGTATAGTAATGAATTATTAAACTACGTACTAACATTAATATCGATTTTTTTCATAACCTTAAAAACACTTGATATTATAGTTACAACAAAATCAAATCAAATCCCAACAGTCTTGCCGTGATGCTGAAGAGTGCATGCCTAGCTACAAGAACATTAAGGGCAGGTTTTGGGCATGGGATAAGACAAAATTCTCATCTCATCTTATTTTATTTCATCTTATCTTCTTTTTAAATATAATTTAAATAAAAAATTTTAAACTAATTATTACAATTTTCTCAAACTTTCAAATAAAAACTAAAAAATAATTTCAATTTTTTCAAATCCTCAAACAAAAATAATATTATAAAATTATATTCTTACAATATTTTAATTTTATAATAATTTTTTATTCAACTTTTTTTTTTCATCTTTCAAAACCTAAAAAATACTCGACTCAAACTATCTCATTACTATTTACAAACTATCTTACTACTATTTACAAAATTATTTCATCTCATTCTCCAAACCTGTCCTAATTAATATTAGCTTAATTAACTGCACTTTTAAAATTCAATTTTAAGGTGCATGCATCTAATTCAATATTGTGATATATCTTAAATTTATTTATAAATCTTATTTTTTACCCACCCTGCTAATATGGAAAAGTTTCACATCAGCTATATTAAAATATGATTGGTGTTTTTATTTTCTTAAAGTTGTAATAGATCCCATTATAAATGGTGTATTAATATGTTGACTTATGTATAGCAAAACTTATAATAATTCTTATATGTGCGAATGCAATGAAGATTAATTACGGTTTTCACATGCATGGGACAGTCTTTAGCTTAAAACTTTCCCCTTTTCATATATCAGTACATGAATAGAGTGCATTCCAAGACAAGTGCACAACTTGTTCCCTACATTAGTCTTGGGCTAATCTTTTCTTATATTTCAAACATGAGCAATATTCAAGAAAGGACATTGTGTTTGGTGTAACGTCGAGAAAATCTCTACATTTCTGCAAAATGAACGTAAAGATCATTGTTATGTTCTTTTTAAATGATTACATAGTATTTATATACTTAACAACTACAAATATCAATCATGAGTATATAAGCATCGTGTAATTATTTTGAAAAAAAATAAAGTTCATTATTATTTTTTTTTATATAAATCTCATATTTATTTACGTTTTTCAAATAAATTACGCGATACTTACATATTTAACGACTGTAAATATCATTTCTCATATTTTATATTAATAAGTGCTAATAAGCAGGCAGCTGTCGTATAACTTATTTTTACCAGTTTTACCCCTGCTTTTTGCTTGCTATTCATTTTAGGAATTTAACCTTATAATTACCCTTTTGTCCTTACATTTTGGTTATTATCTTTCTCAAATTTGTCTGCTTTGGTTTTATCAGATTCATTCCACCGCTTTTTCAATTTTCTGGAACTTCAATCTATAATTTTATCTTTTATCCTTTTACATTTTTGAACTTATCGCTGCTTTCTTTAATTTTTCCAGAACATCAGGCCACGTTTAAATCACCGCTTCACTCTCTTTCCAATCAATAAGAAAAAAACATTGTTGATGGTGAAGAGGACAACGCAAACGGTACTAACTTTCAGTAAGAAAAATACACAAATCGAACACCCGTTCATCTAAGAAATAAGAAATAAACAAATAATTTTTAAAAAAAAATTCCCACAGCCATCACGTTTAGACGACTCTGCTCATCTTCGTTTACCCTTGATGTTGTTGGTGTTGGCCGCAATGAAAGAAATATATATATATATATATATATATATAGAGAGAGAGAGAGAGAGAGAGAGAGAGAGATCTTGCATGTGTAGACTTTAGGAAAGAGAGGCATTTGTGAGAAGAGAAATACTTTTTGCAGTCGGGAAATGCAGTCGGCGTACAGTCGTGGAGAAAAAAATGAATTAATACGGGACCTACATAAAAAAAAAAAATTATTTCTATACCTTTCGGTGAATCTGTCGGCGCAGAGTAAAAAAGGAGATAGAACCAAATGCTAAAAAAAGTTAGTTTATCACTCTCTTTAAATGGTCGTAGGAAGTAATGGGTAGGTTGATTTTTTTTTTGGCTTCTTCGGGCTCTACATAGATTTTACAAAATTAATCTAATTTTTAAAAGAATAAATAAAATCTGATAGAAAAAAAAAAATCTTAAAGAAAAATTAATGTTTTAAAAGATTTTATTTACTTGTTAGTTATTTATATATTATTTTCTTGATTTATTAATAATTTATTCATTACTGTCAGGTGTTGAGTTTACTTAGATGTATATGATGATAGTACATCGACACCAATAGTTATTTTTAGATCTTTAATATAATAAATTTTGGGATGCACAACGATTAATCTTATAAAATATACAGGCGAGGTATATTTAAATACGTTTAAAAAATTTGATACATTATTTTTTTATATGTTTTTCATCGTTATAGGAACATCTACCTTATCTTGAAGGCATTGTAAATAACATTGAAAATAATGAGTGGATCATAATGGTAGGTGTGCAAATGAATGAATCTGGGAGGTTACGTCAAAATAAGCTTATTGTATTGTCTGTTAATAACATATCAGGAACAGTAAAATGAGTTTTCAGACCTTTTTTTTTTAACTTTTGACTGTTATAATATATAAATATAAAGTACTCGTATATAGTTGTAATTATGTTTATGAGAGTTCTGTGTTGTAGCTATGAATATTTTGTAGACAGTATATATAATGTTTATTATGAGCAGGAAAAAAATTGTTAGAATATAGATGAAACTCTGCCCGCTTATAGCTAAATTGGAAAATTTTAAAATTTTGAAACATAAGAAAAATATCAACTAGACACACGTACATCGCACATGCTGCTTTAGTAGTATATATATAACCATACATACGTGTATTTTAATACTTTCTTTGGGTGACTTTTGTCGAAACTATTTAATTAAGCAGCTCCTCACATATATGCATGAATATAGCCTTTTTTTTAAAAAAAAAAATAGATTTCAATTCATTCATGAATAAAAAAAGTTACAGTTGTGATCAATAATAACGGATAACAAGCCTCGATTACAAGCCAACTATCCATCAGTTATACGCTCCCTGCACATAACTTTTATTGTGCCGGACAATATCTAAAACTTCTAAACTCTCCAATGACAAAACCGTACTGAGATGCTTAACTCTATAAAACAGAAGTGTCCATATCGGCTCTTCTGCGAGAAAACAACATAAAATATCCCCACCCTCTATGGGAGGAGAGGAACTACCCAACCTTCACCCTCCATAGGAGGAGATGACTCACAACCCTCATCTCCAAAAGAGGAGAGGGACTTGCCTATTTCAAAAAATATTTATTTGAACCTAACATACTACTGAAAAAAAAAAAAAAAAAAAAAAAACAAAAAAAAACAACCCTAATAGACCACAACCCTCATCCCCAAAATAAAAACAACTCTAACAAACCACTAAAAAAAAAAAATAATAAAATGAAACCACCCTATGCTCTCCATAGGTGTTGTATGTCCACTAGCCTTTCGCCCAACCACTTTCTGCACCTGGGTTTTCTGACAACACCCCACGGTCTTCACAGGTAATAGACCACTTTCTGCATAGCACTTCTCCACAAAGTAACCAAAACCACTATGCAGAGCATCAATCTTCTCACCGTTACCCGCTCCGTCTCGTCACCATCGCCAGCCCATAATCACCAAAACAAGCCATCCTCCACTTCAGTTAGGAGAGATGAAAACTAGAGACCATGAAAAACCAGAGACGAAAACCATAAACAGAACCAAGAAACCTCAGAAAATTGCGTCACCCACTCTCCGGCCACCATAACCCTTATTACAACTGGAAAAAATGAAGAAAACCAAACTAAACTAAAGAAAAACAATCAAGACAAACTCAGACTAAACTGTAAAATATAAAATAGAAACCAAAAATGAAATTACTAGCATTGTCGTCGACCCCCTTTTCCGACCATCATTTGTGAAGAAAACTGCTGTGAATTACGGCCAAGCTCTGCCCCAGAAAAGACACCTTATCCCCCTCATGTGCGTTGGCATGCCTCCCGAAAATCTTCTCTGTTTTTCATGGATAAAACGGAGTGCCATAACCCCACAGAAACGCACCCCAACCCAAACATGCAAACCATCGCTAGAACAAGCTACCCTGACCCCGTTCACGCTGTAAAGCCTCCAATGCATCCCCTCAGCAAACCATTCTTCTAGGCAACCTCACATACACCTCTCAAGCACATCTAACTTTATTTTATACGTAAGGGACTGGGTCTTTGATTTTATATACCTCTCAGCCAAACAGTTAAGAATACCGGACTGGGTCTTTGATTTTCAGCCACCCAAACCCACGGCCATACGAAGCTGAGGTCCTCCACCTTCATAGTGTAAAATCTCCCCGCCCAACTTCGTGATTTATGGTTGAGAAACTTGGGAACCAAGCCTGGTAGTGGCCATTCAACTCTCCTGAGATTGGCCAACAGCTTTTATGTTCAAATTAAACACATGATAATCAAACACCGAAAAAGAAACCTAAAACAAAACTAGAAAAAAAGAGAGAGGAGGGAGGGAGGAGCCAAGGTTCCCACCTCCCTCTAATGGTTTCTCTGAATTTGTTTTCTAAAAAGAAGGTAGAGTTTCTCTCACTAGAATTTACTCAATCGAATTTTTAATAATGAGGAATATAGCCTTGGAGTATGGATTTAGTCGTCTTTAGATTATTTATTTTTTCAAGGCTTTGATGCATAATTTGTAAAGGACAGTCAATATTTAGACTGCCAATGTGTCAAAACCAACATCACGTGACTAGAATTCACCCTCGACTCTCGTGAGACTTGAGTCGTGTGCGCCTCTTCAAAAGTATATAGAAAATTCTTCTTGTCATCCTTATACTTTACACACTACACTTATTTTAATTTTTTTTTATAATAAATATGTAGTGTGTGGATGGTAAATAAAATAATTCAATTAGTTTAATAAGAATAAAATGAAATAAAAAATAAAAATAATAAAAAATAATATTTTAATATATAAAATGTGTGGTGTGAGATGATGTGTAGCATTTCTCAAAACATATATGATACATTATAGAGTGCTGCTAGGCTTACCAAAGGAATTCTCCTGAATACCCACCGAATTAGTGTTTTTTTATTTTTGTGATTTTTGATTTTTTTTCATTCATTTTGTTATATTTTAAATAATTTTTTTTTTTAAAATTCATAACATCACTAAAAAAAATTTTACTTGATCACTAAGCGAAAAAAAAAAAAAAATCAATTCTGGACACTTTTTTATTGGGACCCAAATCATTTTCCTATATTATATTATGAAGTATCGGGCCCAAGCCCAAACAATATTGAAGGCTAGGCTACCACATATCTGACTTGAGCTGGGCCCTTTAGAAGATAGCATAAATATCACTATTGAAGTGGCTCACACGCAACATGAACCCAGCCCAAGCCCAATAAAGTTTCTATTTCTCTATATATATTTAAAATAAATTATTACCTTATCCCACTTTTTATATATTTTACTAAAAAATTTGCAAAAATCTTATTTCTCCACATGTCAGATGCTGATATGCTGAAAATTATAAAATTTAAATTTTAAAAATAAATTAACAAAATAAATCTTATAAATGAAATTACAAATACACGTAACATTAGTTTTTGCTAAACGAGTGTTGGACTTAATTATCATTCAAATGAGTTTTTAGTGTCGTGTTTCACATAGTTTTGGGTTGGGTTTTCAGCAATTCGCGTATTCAATCTTAGGTCTGTGGACACAAAGAAAACATTGTGAGATTGGAATTGTGGCGGCAGCTATAGAATCTCCGATGTCAAAATTAGTATCGTCTTAAAATTTAGTATAAGTATGTTGAGAGCTCAGAAATAGTTCATAGTGCATGAGGATCATCTTATATACCTGATTTATGAGAGTAAACTGTCAATTTCCTTCTAGAGGTACATGTCACCTCAGCTGTGTCCTCAGTTAGATGTCATAAATGCAACATGACCTTTTGTCCCCTCTATCTAGTGGCAGGAGTGCTATGTCAGATTCTCTCTCCCTCCTTACCTATTGTCAGGGGATCAAAGGCTTCCCACGTTTATTGCATGTACAAGCCCTCTCGGCTTAAGTGATAAAAGGAGGAAACTAGGGTGGCGCATCTCTTATCCCCTTCCTTTGGGGTCAGGGGCACTCTATGGCCCGATGGTTGATTGGCCAGGTCAGGCCCCTTATATCTGGGCATGCACTCTTGGGCCTTTGGAGAGGTCCAAAACATAGAGGCATGCAACAAGAAGCAAAAATCCTCTTACATGAATAATATCTATTATATTATAATAAATAGTTATTTAATTGGTATAGTAATTTTTCTTGTTTTTCGTTAATTTTTTTTTGTTAATTTTTATTTTTTCATTAATTTTTTGTTAATTTTTATTTATTTATTGTATTGGGAGAAGAGAAAGATTGACTCACATAGTTAAAGTTGAGAAATGTTCACTGTTCATTTAAGCTAGCATGTGGGGATGGCCGATTGATTATAACCACAATATCAGATAGCCGTCTCAGTTAGTGGACACTTGCAGATAGGAAATCGAAACTTAAGGTTTGGTTTGGTAGCAGAGAATTTTGAGATTTAAGATGAAATATTATTATTATTGTTATTTTAAGATTTAAAAAAATTAAGAAAAGTTAAATTATTTATTATATTTTATATAAAAATTAAAAAAAATAATAATGATAAGATGATAATTTTAAATTTGAGATAAAAAATTTTATGTAACAAACGAACCTGTACTTAAATTTCGATTTTTCTTGATACTTACTTAGATTAATATTCGTGTCATTTCGTTCAATTGATTTGTCTATTTAGTAGGTCCAAATGGTGACGATCGTATCACGTAAATGATTATGAATCCAAATCATCCATATTCAGATGATCACGTTCATGTCATTTCAGTTTCCCATGGCTTCCAAAAGAATATGTTGGCAGCCTCAAGACGTGCATGAGAAGGACTGAGAAACCCCTTTTTGCTGCTGCGACATGACGTACAATTTACATACTCTTATAATAATTATAAGCTTTTAAGATAATTAATTATTACATGCATGTTCGCTTAATTTACAAGGAATCGTACACACCCACACACACATATATATATATATATATATATATATATATATATATTATATTTACTGTATATATAGAAATAACGCTTACATGACATGATATATCATGCTATATTTTAAAGATCCATGCATGGATGTCATGATCCAACGAATTGCTTTTTGTTTAATGCTGGAAAAGACCAAACATGCAAAGCGTGTAATACCTTAGAAATTAATCATATAGATCGTCTCGTTTTCCACATGCCTTTTGCATTGGGATTCATTGCTGCCCGTAAAGCAACGCCCCCACATTCAGAGAACTAAGAAAATTAGTTCACTGAGAACCAAATTTTCTGGCCGGGAGTACTTATAATTAGATTAGAGCATTCATGTTATATATTCATCATGATCATTCATCCTTAATCTTACTTTAGTCATTTTAATCATCTTTCAAATAAATGAAAAATTATTTATTATTTTTCAATTATCTAATAATCATTTGATGCTAAACACTAAGAGATAATAAAATATAATATAATTAAATTAAAAGATGATAAATAATATTTTTATCATTATCGACATAAATGAATAATTCTAGCAAGAAAAACATATATAAATAATATGGTTAAACAGGTTTTTTACAAAAATAATATGACTTTTCAAGAAAAACTTGATTAATGAATAATTTAATGCATAAAAAAAAAACCTTTAGCAAATATTTTTGAATAATGATAGGTCAGTAAGTATAATAATTACATATTTAGATAGATTAGAAAAAAAAAAATTAGTTCAAAATTAAAATCAAGATACATTAGAATAACATAAATAAATAAAAATAACACAATTGTTACCACAATAAATATTATTATCACACTCAAAGTACACATAAGATTTGAGATTTTTTTGGAATGTTGGATGATAAATCTAAATCATGTGTTTTGATATATATATATATATATATATATTTTTGTTAAACCGTTTCAAGTTTCATGTGATTATAAATCTACACATGGATTTTGATGATAACAAATGAATTCAAAGAATAAAGAAGTTTCAAGCTCAAGTTGTTCACACAATGGAATCAAGCACATCAAAGAACCAAGCATGAGCAAGAAGGAAACAAGTTCACATTAAAGTCATAGAGTAATGTTGTAAATCTCTTAAAATTTAAAATTAGGATTAATGCTCAAAATTAATATTTTATCATAAAGCATTAAAATACATTTTCTACATGTGCATGAATATTTTTAAAAATTAAATTTGAAAATTTTGAAAGATGATTGATTGTCATCTTTTGCATGTGCATGCCTTGATTAAAGGGTTGAACTTTGAAAATATTAAAAATGATTGATTGTCATCTTTCACATGTGCATGTTTTATTTGAATATTTTCAAAAGTGATTGATGCTTTTTTAGACTTATACAAAAGGTAGATAATTTTGTTTGAAAAATTTGAAAAGTAAAGTGTGCTCATTTTGTTATATACAAAAAGTAAAAGATTAGGTTTGAATTTTTTGAAAAGGAAAGTATGCTCATTTTGTCATATGCAAAAAGTAAAAGATTAGGTTTGATTTTTTTGAAAAAGTAAATGATGTTGTCTTTGATAATTGAAAAAGAAAAACCTTTTATTTGAATTTTTTGAAAAAGTGAATGATGTTGTCTTTGACATGTGAATCTTTTTAAATTTTAATATGAAGTCTCATATGCCTATAAATAGATCATTTGAGAGCTTCACATTCACAACATCCAGTGCATACAACATTCATTCAAAACTTTCATTCTCTCTTCTCTAAGCATTGAGCCTTAATCCTTATTCATTTTGAGAGATATAATTTGCGCTGTATTGTTCTTATTTCACTCATTGAGGAATGTTTTCTCATAACCTACCCACTATCAGTTTTTGTATCAGAAAAAGGGTGTGTATAACTCTTGTGCGTGTAGAAAGTATTCTATACGGGGAATAGTTGAATCGCCACTTGTAAGGTGATTGCAAGTGTAGATGGTGTTCTACACGGATCCTTTGTAGCGGTATTGTTCAAAGGTGTAATAGGTTTCTATCTCCACCTGAAGGAGGTTGAATAGTGAATTTGGGAATCCTCAAGGGGTAGTTTGAGGCGAGGACGTAGGTAGTGGGGCCGAATCTCGTTAACATACTGAGTTTGCTTCTCTCTTACCCTTACTCTTTATATTTATTATTATTTCATATTTTATTTATATTTTATATTATATATTTGATTTATAATTGTTATTTTTTTAATACAACTCAATTCACCCCCTCTTGTGTTAGTCATCTGGGCAACAATTTTTTTAATTTTGACATATTTGAACAGATCTTATTCAGATCAGAGTATTTTTCTTTGTGGAGGTTTTTTTTTTTTTTTTTTTTTTTTTTTTCATTTTGCACTTGTTGTTCTTTATAATCATTTTTCATGAACACGTTCTCATGTACGTTGGGTCTACATGCTTTGTGGACATACAAGTTTTTCTTTTTAATAATCGTTTTCTTTATTTAAATATGTTACTACTATTTCAAAATTATAATTTTCAGATGAAAGTATTTCCTAGGTAGGTAGGTCGTAAGTGTACTATATGCAATTTTTTCTTTCAAAGTTAATCAACATGCATGTTAAATGCATGATACAGAAAAGATGCAGACAATAAAATAGATAAGAGTAAAAGCTGACATACTCTCTCTATACTACTCATTAATAATACTCATTAAAGTAACAATAATTTATCTCATAATTAAGCAAACATTTATACTAATTAAATAATTAATTTGAATAAAAAACTTATTAAAGAATTAATCACATTTTTTATGTATGTAATGTGGTGTACAGTTGTGATCTCTTAAAAATATATTAGTTTGAAATAATTAAAATAGTCTAGTAAGTAAGATAAATAATATAATGTCTATTCAACTTTTAATCAAATGGAAAATTTAAAATATAAATAATACTTTTCAGATCAAAAGTTATTTGATTTATTAAAGTTGACTAGACTAGCTTACATATGAGGCAAATTTTGTTGAGAACTTTGTGAAATATTATTGGTTTTGTTGGGTTCTAATGTCTTGTGATTTCTTCATAAATTCATACACATAATCAATGTTAAAATTGATTAGTTTCGGCATTAAGTAGAAATCAATATGTAATTCATATATGTGCATGACACCGAGTCATGATGTGTACGTGATCAACATATATAAACCGCAAATATTGTTAATACGTAGATGTAACTTTTTATTAGAAAAAAATAAAGAGAAACTGAAATAAATGTTGGAAACATTCAACTGGACATACGTGCTCTATCTTTAAACTTAAAAATAAGTTTTCACAAAAATAATTTCACTCAACCAAGCCACCAAGATGCTTAAATTTTACAAAATCTTAAAAACAGAGTATCAATCATTAGAAGATTTAGCTAGCAGCGTCCTAATACAAGTATTTTTGTATAGTTGGTATTTACTATTTAATTATAGTAGATCATCTAAGATGTATATTTGTGTATTATTTGTTTATGGATTTGATTATTTGTTATTTTTGTTCCTTAGATATATATTTATTATTACCAGTCATATATGTATATTTGTTTTTTTTTTCATTTTCTCAATTCAAAATTATATTTCTGTTTATAATTTACTATTATTTAACTAATTATCATAATCTGTCTAATTTCAGTAGAATTATTTAATTATATGATCGGTACAATTTTGAATGCAGTTTATTCATACAAACATGTATATTATATGTCTCTCACAATATTTTTTATTTGTAAAGCTTAGCTTTATGGGTCGTAGATGTAATGATTAAGAGAAGTTGATGTGATTTTGATTTTAAAGTCAACATGTATCTCTCTTTTATATATTTTGTTCAGAAATAATAGAAAAGGGTGAGGGATAATTTGATCTCACTATCCATAATTTGTATTGATTTACTATGTTTTGAATTTTTTACATTTATATTCTTTACTTTTCTATTAACCATACACAAACATTAAATTCATATCATATAAAAGCATTTACTATATTTAGAAAATATTACAACATAAACTTCACAAATAGATGATTCAATTTAATGTATTAATTAATTTTTTTTTATAAAAACTCATATTATTTTTATTAAAATCTTATCTCTTCCAACTAAACGAACGATCTCCGACCTACTACTAATATTATAAACTAAGGCATACTGTATTGATATTATTATTAATGAGCCGAACAAAGATTTAGGTTGAGATACTGATGGAACAGCGGCGTAATTTTTATACATTTTTTAAAATTTTAGAAAATATATAAATTTTCAGATGCGTGTACTTTTTTGTTGTTTGGTTCCTTCGGTGGTGGTGGGCAGGAGGAACCGGTGGGTTGTAGCCAAGTACTGTTTGCTTGAGTCTGGGATGTTGGTTTGGCGGTGAAAGACGGAGATGGCCGGGTGCTCAGTGACGGAGATTTAGGAAAAATTATGGAATTAGGTGGTGGAAATCTACAGAGAGGGCGGAGAGAAAAGGAGAGAGAGGGAGATAGATGGTCCCTCTTCTCAATTAGAATACACCCGAACTAGATCGTTCAAAGTTCAAAGTTCAAAGATAGACGGTCCCTCTTCTCAATTAGAATACACCCGAACTAGATCGTTCAAAGTTCAAAGTTCAAACCCATTGACTCTCTCTCTCTCTCTCTCTCTCTCTCTCTCTCTCTCGGTGTCTTTCTCTCTTCAGAAGAGAGAGATAGAGAGCACCCAAACCGTGAGATCAGTACCCACGATGCCATTCAAGCCCCTCAACACAATCACCGTCGCATTCATGTTGGCCTTCACGTTCTTGATCCTCTTCTTCTCTGGATTTCTTGAATTCCCATCCGTAGCGAACTCCATCCAACCAATCTCCCAGACCGGTTCTTCGGAGGTCAAATCCGAACCCGATCCGTTTACCGATTTGATCAGCTCCTTCCGGAAGTGGGACTCTCAGGTGGGTTGCCCCCTGTTCAAGGAGAAGCACAAAGCGTTGCTCCCAATTCAGTCAAATGGGTCCTCGTCTTTGCAAGATCATGTACTTGAATGCCGTGAGCTGAAAATGGAGCATGTTAGTGTTTTGGTGAAAGGTTGGACGTGGATTCCCGATAATCTCGACGATCTCTACTCCTGTCCATGCGGATTGAGCTGTTTGTGGACTAAATCTCCTGTTCTTGCTGATAGACCTGATGCCTTGTTGTTCGAGACCATTACTCCTCCCCTTCGGGTAATCTTTTGCTCATTTTTAGCGCAATCTATTGGTTTTGGGAACTTCAATTTTATTTTATAATTATAGTTAGCTGAATGGGTTGATAATAATTTGATGAATTTGGTATCGTTAAGAAGGGCATCGCCTGCACGTATTTTACATTGAACACTAGTTACCGTCTTTAGTATTCTTCAAAGGAAATCTTTGATTACTTCTAAGGAAATCATTGGAAACTGTGTAATCGCTCTCCAAAACATTTGGAGTTTCAAAAAATTGCTTGGTTTCTCGAAACATTTGAGATGAACCGGATGAAGGCATTTAGAGTTTAGATTATGGTAGAGCTAAGAGGTGGAATTTGGAAATCAGTCTAAGGAATAGTGTTCATTGAAATCAAACAGTAAAAGGGGCACCATCTAATAAGTAATCTTTTCTTTTGAACAAGCTGTTTTAAGATAATTCGTATCAATTGTGTTTACGGACTCGTTAAAGTTTTATGTACTAGCTGAGTTCTCTATGTAATAGCTTCTTTTAGGTTGCTACTTTAACATGAAATGGGAGTGTGGGTGATGTGTTCGTAGACTCCATGTGCCAAGGTCTTCGTTTGGTTTTCTGTTTGTTTCTGGTGGGTCATTAGGTTTATTTGTCTCTGTTTCTGATTTATCGGGGTTCCTCGTCAATATGGTTTTGGACTTATGAGTATATGTTTTTTTTCGGATTTTATTTACTAGTTGAGCCTCCCAATCTACTAGCTTAAAGCTTTTGGGTTAAGTGTATTAATTCACAAAAAAATATACTGTCGTTTCTTCATTCTCAATGTATGTTGCGGGTATTAAATGTCAAAGGCAAGAAAGTGGTGGGAGGGTTTAGCTTGGGAAGGAAAGAAGAATAAATGAAGAAGAAATAGAAAAAATTTTGCTGGCATGTTTTTTGATTGCATTATGTGATGATTCCTAATTGGTAGACTTTTCTGTTTTTCAAATCCGAAATGACTTAAACTGTCCATGCACAGTAGCTATGAAAAAACTTAAGCATAGGGATATACAATGCAGGTCTCATTATTATCCAGATCTGCGGCCTTATTTTTTTTAATAAGTAGACCTGCAGCCTTTTAAAAGATCTTTATATTGCTACTCCTCATGAATAATTCTGCTCCAAGACTTCTATACCACATACCCTCCATATGGCATAATTTGATTTGGAAGATAAGTTTTAAAATTTGAATCCTACAAATCAAATTATGTCATGTGGATGGTGTGAGGTGTAAAGGCTTTAGAATAGCAGTACTCATTGCTTATAACACAGTTATAAAACTTGATCACAGCCTAGAAACAGAAAAGTTTTGCACTAAAGGACATCTGGAGTTCCATTCTATTCTTTTTATCAGTTCTGCCAAACAGATTTAAAGTCATGCATAAATTTTATTTAACCTTGATATGGGGGCCACTTTGTGTGCTTTTTGCATCATCTGGTTATAAGAAAAAACAGTGTTGCAATGCATGTTTTTAATATATTGCTTTCATTAACTACTTATTTAATCATGTTAATTTTTATAAACATCTACCATGGTCCATGATGAAACAATGGGTAGGAGAGAGACTTTTTATTTGTAAAGCATACCTCTGCCTTGCGTAAATGGGACTGGGAGTAGGATAGAAGAATTGAGTTAATCTTTGGAGATGCTGATTAATGTTGTACTTGCTTGTTAGCAGTCGTTCTCTAAGTATATACCTTGAGTTGACAATCATGGAAGTTTGCTTGTGAAGGATGGTTGTCCTACGTGACTGATCACAACATAAGTGGAGATAAACCAGGATTTGAGATATTTTTAAAAATAAATAAATAAAATTTAGATATACTATTATAATCCTACACAAATTCCAGGTCTGGGTGTTAGAGAGAGCAACAGAGAAATTAAGGTTTTAGGCAAATGTTGACTCCTTGTTTTCTGACAGTTTTCAAGTAGATTGCCTTTGTGTCTTTTTCATTTCACGTGATGGTTGTAGTTATTGTCCTGACGAATTGCAAACTCTGTCTAAAAACATTTTATGCTTGTTCCTGTGCTTAGATATGTTGGTGTGGTTGTTGCCTAGAAGCCTTTACTATTATTAGTTTTCCTGTTTGATTGTTATTTATTTATCTTTAACATTTTGGTCACAAGGTACATTTGTTTGTGTAAAATTAGACTCCTCTTTTTTAGATTATAACTGTATGTGTGGACAAGCTAATGATCAGTCTATCTGCATTTTTTACACAAGCATTATCCATGGTCACATACACACACATATAAGTTTATGTGCACTTTCAACTCCCTGTTTAGAAATCTCCCGTTTCATTCTGCAATATTCTTCTTTGCCTTCGTTCTTCCCTGTTCGTGGTTTAACACTCATGTTGACCTGCTTCGTTGTGACTTTTTCTTATGTTTGTCAGAGACATGTTGGAGATCCGCTTCGCGTATATATGGATCTTGAGGCTGGCAGAAAGCGGTCAGGGGTAGAGGATTTATTTATAAGTTATCATGCCAAAGATGATGTTCAGTCTACCTATGCCGGGGCGCTCTTTCATAATGGTCGAAATTATCATGTATCTTCTTCGAAGAACAATGTAAGTATATTTTCCTTCCATATAATTTTGTGGAGGGTAAAAAAGAAACCATAGTAACTTGACACGGGTTTTTTTTGGTTTCAAGGATACACTTGTATATTGGTCTTCATCACGTTGTCTTCCTCAAAGAAATCGGCTTGCCAAGCAGCTTCTCAGCTTGCTGCCTCACCATTCATTTGGCAAGTGTTTGAACAATGTCGGCGGTGCAAACATGGCCCTATCTTTCTACCCTAAATGTGCCAATGATGCCAGTGTCATCCCAAAATGGTGGGATCATTTACATTGTGCAATGTCTCACTACAAGTTTGTTCTTGCCATTGAAAACACTGTGACAGAGAGTTACGTGACAGAGAAGCTATTTTATGCCCTAGACTCTGGTGCAGTGCCTATCTACTTTGGTGCACCCAATGTCTGGGACTTTGTCCCTCCACATTCAATAATAGATGGCTCTAAATTCAACTCCTTGGAGGAATTGGCTTCTTATGTAAAGGCCCTTGCTAATGACCCTGTAGCCTATGCAGAGTACCATGCTTGGAGAAGATGCGGTGTCCTGGGTAACTACGGAAAGACCCGTGCAACGAGCCTAGACACATTGCCGTGCCGGTTGTGTGAGGCTGTCAGCAGAAAAGGTGGGAGGAATGCGAGAGCATACTGAATTTTGGAGGCCGGTATTTTCTGAGTCCGTTCTCATAGTGATCCTAGTTGATCATAGGATTGAGTCGCAATACGATGTGTTATTCTTAGATGTGTATAGGGTCAAGAATGAGTTTGATACTTTTTATTATTAGAATTCGAATACTGATTGATTATACCATTGAAAAACAAAAACTCATGTTAACCCAAATCCAACTAGAATCTATTCAAATTTTAGCTCTTTGCTTTCCTCTTTTTAGGCATACCTTCTATTTCGGAGTTGAATTTTGTTCTTTTATTTACTCGGTTTTTTTCGTTAACATCATAATAATCCTATATTTCTCAACGAAGTGCCTCCCAAATGCTCTCTCTACCTCTCTTTTACCTCTTCTGGAAAAATGCTAGAAGTTTACATTACAGTGCTACTTTTCTTTGGCTTTAGATCGAAATAAAAGTTTAGACAACACAATGAAAAGGAATGCCACAACTAATTCAATGAAATGTTTGACATTTGTAAGAGGGGATCTGGCTTTTGATAAAGCTACTTACATGCTACAATACCAGCCTAATCAATACAACACTACTACTTTGGCAACCAAACATTTAGACATTAGACCCACTTTTGAATTCATCATCATCTTCCTTGTGGAACTTCCATACCGAAGCCAAAATGCCATTAGAAGTAGAAGGTTTAGATTTCTCACCTCTTTGGACCTGCACTAGGAACATGCCATCGTTAAAACCATAAAGAACAGGGGAAACTCAAGCCTGTTATTAACTTTGTATCTTACTCTTTGCCTTGGTTTGCCTTTTTGGATCTTCACAGTCTTTAGTTCTTGGGGTCTGTTATATAGATACTCCTTTTTCTGCTCGTCATTCATGGAATCCATCATTTCAGTCTGTCAAACAGAGTAAACAAAGTACTGTATTAACTGGTTATCCATATAAATGTTTTAGCCCTTTCTGATTTCAAAAGAATTAGTCATTTCCTTCCTTTCTTACCCTCTGAGGTTTTGCTTACAAACTTTAGAAGTGCAAAGCTACGAAATGCAATGGGAAGAACTGAAGGGAACTTACCCATATTCCAAGATCTTCTATTTCTTTCTGCAGGACTTCTTCCTCCTTATCTGCGAGGCTTTTCTTCTCTTGCCAAGAAACTGCCTTGGCCTCTGCAGTTCCCTTCTTTTTGTGGTTCCCTTCCCTCGTAGTAGACATTAGTCTCTCTTCTAATCCACAAAATAACTCACGATATACAAAATGGGGGTTGATCAAAATGTGCAATGAAATGCAAGTACTGCAGAGAATATGGAGGGAGAGCTTTAAGGGGAAAAAAGAAAAGAAAATATGTAACGGCTGGCAAATGCAACACATGATAGGGTTGCATGATTAATGTTAAAAGGAGTAGCAGAAAGTGGAAACGTTAAAGGTGAAAAAGCACCCTACGCAATTCACAAAGAAAAAATATATTTATAAGTCCGTGTGAATAATATAATAAGGTCCCGTTTGGATTTAAAAAACGTTTCATCTCATTTTATTATTATAATTTTTTCAAATTCTCACAGAAAATATAATAAATAATTCAACCTTTTCAAATTTCAAAATAATAATAATATTCTAAAGATATTTTATTTAATTTTTATCTAAAATTATCTTATCTCTAAATCTAAACGTGTTCTAACAATATAATGAAAAGTATTCTTGTTCTTGCCGGAGTGGAAACATTAAAGAGGAAAAAACACTTATACAATTCATAAAGAAAATTTTTATTTATAACTCAGTGTGAATAACGCAATAAAGAATTAAATTTTAATGAGAAATATTCTTCTCTTACCTAATATTATAATTGTCAATCATATAAATTAATATCTCACATTTTAAGTAACACTTAAATTGTTAATTTATAAAATTAATTAAGATTTGATATAATTATTGGAAATGATATTTTTAAGATAAAAGTTTGTATTGCTGATGTTAATTTAATTTTAAAAACTAAAAAATATTTTATTAGTATAGCATTATTAAATTAAAAAAAAAACCAAGGTTGACATGGGCCGTGGCCCACCAGTGCCTCGTAGCCCCTTATTGATTTTATAAAGAACAGAGAGACGTATGTCAGATTCTTCAGATCGCCGTCTTCGCCGTCGTAATAAGACATGACGAATCGCGTTTCAACGATGTTGTTGTGTTCGCTGGTGGCAATAATACCGTTATTGTATTCCGTTGATGCGGAGCAGTCGCTGTCGGCGAATGGGAAGGTATTGGAACTGGACGAATCGAACTTCGATTTGGCCATCTCTGCCTTCGACTTTATCCTCGTCGACTTCTACGCCCCATGGTGCGGCCACTGCAAGCGTCTCTCTCCCCAGGTCCCTCTCGTTCTCTCTCTATTGATTTCCTTTTCGAGAAATTACTTGGGTAAACGCTAAAATTCATCGGTGGTAATTCTAGAGGTACATTTTTTAATATTAGCTGTGACAATCTTTAACGATCATTCACCAGAATGCTCTTTTATTTTTATTTTTTGATAAGTAAATCACCAGAATGCATAGAATTTGAATACCCATATATTAACCTGACAGTATGGTCTAAAATGATTTCGTTAGAAGCCTATTTGTTTAACATTTTTTAATAAAATCATCTAAGAACAGGAGGATATATCACTTCGTACTGTTGCCAGTCTTATTAATACAGTTTAGTCATGGTATATTTTGGGAAGGTTACCCATGCCTTTGCAAACTCTGTGGAGAATGAATATATGGTAGAGTGCGAATCTTGCCCCATTTTATAACGATATTCTTATTTTATTAGATTTCGGAGAAATGATCGATACTTGTGAAAAGAGGTTCTGGGATTTACCGTTATGATTATTATTTTTTAAGTGAAAATAACTTTTATTAATACGAATATAGACATAACCTACTTACTGTTATGATTCTCGAGCAGCTCACACACCCCATGGGACTTGAACTAATGATATCACCCACGTCCCCATTCTTCTTAGTAATAACCATGATTGAGTCTAGAAGGGTGGTGAATTGGGATCTCACTTTGTTCGGAGGGAGGAATTGTTTCTGTTTATAATTATTCTAAGCGGTTCCAATTGAAATCTCTACTAATCTTTTCAGTATAAGCCCATACGTGACTTGGGCTTTCTTTGGATTGTTACAAATGGTTTTAGTATCAATCACAAATTAGAAATATGAGGCTTGGACCTTGCCACTAAGAATGAAATGGCCTGTCGAGAACGTCAGGGAATAAAGGAGTAGATTGTCATACCATAGATGATAGATTGAATATAGAGAACTGATGAATGAGATCCTACATACATTGCTTGAGAATGAGAAGTTCTGGCAGTTTATAATGATTTTAAGGGCTCCAATTGTAACCTTGACTAGTCCTTTTGGAGTTTTCTTTGAGTCTTTACAAGTATATAAAAACCAATCAAGTTGTTATCATATGTTTATACCTAGTCCGTTTGAAGAAACAAATATGAGACACCACGTATGGAGTACTTACCCATCATGGCTCAAGCTAAGTGTCAGGTTTATTGTGATGCACTCTCAGCTTAGGAATTTGATTTTTTGCTGGCATAAGTTGTTCTTATATATATCTTTGAGCTTGGGGCAATGACACAGCTAGTGAGGTTCTAACTGAAGCGCGTCTTTTGCTTGTTGAAGACTATTTCCAAAGCCCCTCTTGGACCTCGGTTTGGCCCTGGCCTTTGAGAATTTCTGGAACCCTTGGGGGGCGAAGCCCTAAGAAAAAAAAAGTTGTTCTTATGTAAAACCCGGTCAAATTTTGAGTTATGGAGGGAGACCAACTTTGCACTTGCTTTTTCTGTTTTAAATTTGCTCTGGAAATGATTAAATCATGGAGAAGGATGTATGTTTTGATGCCTCTTCTGTAGTACAGCTCTACCTTTACGGTACAGTTGTTAGAGTCCTTTGTAGTTTTCTGTTTATTTGGAGTAGTTAGTTTCAAAATTCAAAGATCTCTTTTAGCTTACAATGGTTTTTTGCAATTCCTTTCAGCATCATTTTTTTTCATTTAGATATTGTAACTTATGTTTCCAACTTGTATATTGAAGTTAGAACACTAACAGATTTAATTGTTACATTGCAGTTGGATGAAGCTGCCCCCACACTTTCCAGCTTGAAAGAACCCATAGTCATAGCAAAAGTAAATGCTGACAAATTTACCCGCCTGGCTCGTAAATATGATATTGAGTACGATTCTGGGGTTTTCATCCCAATCCCTTTTAATGTAAATCACACTCGTCTGTTTGTTGAATATTTGGGCTTCCTTTTGCGTTGACCTGAACGAGAATATTAGGACTCAGCTCCAAGACACCATATTGATGCTTTTAGTGTGATCATAACATAATTCCTACTCGGAATATGTTTCTCAGTGTGTTCTCTAGAATATCATTATTTTCAGAAAGCAAGTTTTGCTAGTTAATGATTCTGATGGAACTGTGGACTATATATTTTTCTGTGATGTAGTGGTTTTCCCACCCTCAAAGTCTTTATGCATGGTGTTCCTGTGGAGTATAAGGGGCCAAGGAAAGCAGATTTACTTGTTCGTTATCTGAAAAAATTTGTCGCTCCTGATGTTTCAGTTCTTGATTCAGACTCTGCTATTAGTAATTTTGTTGAAGCATCTGGCCCACACTTTCCTATATTTATAGGCTTTGGCTTGAATGAGTCAATGATATCAAAGTTAGCGGAAAAGTATAAGAAAAAAGCATGGTTTTCTGTGGCAAAGGATTTCTCTGAGGACATCATGGTATCATATGATTTTGACAAAGTTCCTGCTTTAGTTTCCCTTCATCCAAGTTACAATGAGCAGAGCATCTTTTATGGTCCATTTGAAGGTAAGTTTTTACTATGATAGCTATCCCTTTTCATTTCTAAAACCATGTTAAGTCTGTGTTGAGTACCTCATATGAAATGTCTAATTCATAAAAGTGAAAGATATTTTAGACTGCCATGCTTCTGAGATCTTGTTTCCATAACATTTGATGGCTTGATGGTATAACTTTAATCCTAAGGAGTGGAATAGCGGTCTTGGGGTGAGCTGTATAAAACAGACTAACTGGGTTTGAAATTCCAGCATTCACACTCTTGGGGCCATTGGAGTGGGAGAATTTCTCCTTGAATTATCTGAGGTGAACTTGAGGTAAACTGCTTGCCGATGGCCTGTGCACTCTCAGGATTAGTCGGGAGACTCGGGACTTTGTACCGAACACCTAGTGCCAATAAAAAAAAGAAAAAACCTTTCACATCTCATACACTTGGTACTTCCTCCCCTCCTTTTTGAAATTAAAAATAAAAATTCCTCCCCCTCCCCCTTGTGAGAATTTGCGTTATATTTAGCCCCGTCTGTTCCTTTAGAGGATTTCCACTGCAAAAAGTATCTACCTGGTTAGATAGGTGCATATTATTGTGATTGTGTTTCCATCTTCTTTCCATTTGATACCTGGGAATTACTTTTTATATTTGGTAAAACGCACAAGTGTGCACCAACAGAGGTTAGACCCCAACCTCAGCTCATTTGAATTGGGCTGGCCAAAGTTTATCTAAAATTAGCTAAAAGGTTATTCTTTATCTGTTTTAGCTACCCTACCCACTTTTCCAAAACACCATACATCCCAAGACATTTTTAAGAAATTATCATTTCCTATCAGTTCCTTTTTTCATAAATTCTTCTCTTACCAATGATTATATTTTCAAAATATTTGTTTTTCCCAAATGTCAATATGCAATATACATAAGACCATTTAGAGCTTTTCATGGTAGCACTTTTAATTGTAGAGTTTTACTAAAAAGCTCTGCTATTAAAAAGTTCTTTATTGTTTGGTAAACGTGTGCCTAAAACGATTTTAAAGTCAGTTACGGTTAGGGGGGAGATCGGTCCGGTCCGGTCCGGTTCCGGGGGGTTTGATGGACCGGACCGGACCTATTCGGTCCAGGGATTCCCTACCCTGGACCGGACCAAATCTCAATGGAACCGGGCGGTCCGGTCCCATTCGGGACGGTCCGGTCGGTCCAATCGGTCCGACCGGACTCCAAATGGGCCAATGGCCCAATTTTTTTCTTACATCAATTTCGGCCCAACAGTTAAAATCCACTAATAATTTATCTAATTTGAAGCCCAAAATACCAAAAAAATACTTAGAAAGAAAAATAAAAATAACCATTAAAAAAAATTATCTATATACAATAAATTTGAATAAAATATTTTACTACCAAATGAAGAAAAATTTCTATATACGTTCCAAACAATTTAAAGATCAATCAATTATAGTATATACTATTTAATATTTATCATATATCTAAAAAAGGAAAGAAAGCTCTTCTAACAAGAGAAAAATATAGCAAAAATCGATTTTCATGTATCTTACTTTACATACATGATACATGGTACATCAAATGATTACAATCTGCATTCTAAAAGGCCAGAAAAATAAAAATCCATTCCCAAGCAATCTGCAAGCATATTTAAAAAATTCAAACCTGCAAGCATATTTAAAAACTAAAAATTAAAAAGTCTTAAAAAAAAGAACTATCAAAGATTAGAAGTTATATTTAATAATTTACATCAAAAGCACTGATGCACAGTGCACTATAACAGACTAACACTAGCATAAATTACGTAAAAAATAAAAAAAGACCAACAGTAGCATCTAAAAGTTAACATAATTACATCAAAACAAAATACAAATTATACAATTAGGTAATTGTTTAATCAGTCCCTGACTATTAGCAAATTCCTCACGATCAATTTCTCCATCAAGGTTGAGATCACGATTCACAGATCTGCAGATAAAAAAGTAAAAAACCAAGGCGTTAACCTATTGGTGAACATAATAAAAATCAACCTTTAAACATTAGGTTAGTCTGTTATAAAATAAATCAACTCAGTTGGTGCAGCACTTGAGTTGGTACAAAACAAGATGATATTGGTGAACATAAAATAAATCAACCTTTAGTTAGCCTTTTACACAAGCTGTAACTGAGTCTTTTTACCATGCACTTCTTCAAAGTGCAGCAATTAATGACACAAGGCCTAGATAAGATGGTTTTAGGAGAGGATTAATGACACAAGGCCTTGATATGTACAGAATCACTATAAAACAAGATGTTTATTGAGTTTAACTTGTGAATTTTTCAAGTATTAAAGTCCAAATATAATAGAGAAGCAGATTTTACAAACAAATCACATCTAGAAAGAAATAAAACTGGGAAAAATAAATATAGATTTTAAACAGAATTCATGTCTTACATGATTACATCAACATTGGGTTAAGACTCGGTAGCCATTTCATTTGATCCTTCTGCAGAATAAGCCAATTCCCCAACAAGTTCTCCTTCAATCCATAAAAATTTAATACAAAACAAATGAAATAAAGTTAAAATAATATAGAAGATAAAACAAAATATACCACAAAATAAATCAAAGTTAATTGATTACATACCCATATCTATCTGCTTCTCAAATTCCTCCACTTCATCCATTAAAGTCCTAAGGCTTATTGGAGTAGAGGAAGAACGGAGCCAATTTTGTGCACATATGAGAGCCTCAACCATCATCGGATTTAAACTACTTCGGAAAGGGTCAAGTACACGACCTGCAGTGCTGAATGTAGATTCAGAGGCCACAGTAGATACCGGTATTGCAAGTACATCACGTGCAACCTTTGAAAGTATGCGATATCTAACTGAATTCACCTTCCACCAATTTAGTAGGTCAAAATTATCACCTTCATCCTCACATTTTTCAGCTAGATATCTATCAACCTCTGACCTGCTTTCCAAAGAGTCTTCTGACTGTAACTCTTGCTTAAATTGGGCCATCAATGCAGCATGTCTATTCGTAGACTGAGTTGTGGAAGGACTCGCATCTTCACGTGGGGAACTTGTGCGTTGAGGAGAACTCCCTTCTTCATTTTGGATGTATGCCTCATACATGCGGATAAATGCATTTTTCACATTCCAACTCATATCAATGATTTTTGATTGATCATATGCATACATTTTTCTCAACCCAAAGTCAAGATATCGCATCTTGTAACGAGGATCAAGAACAATCCCAACGTACAACAGCATATTCTGATTATCCATATTCTCCCAATACTTTTCAAACTTTCTCTTCATATTTGAGGCCATTAATCCCACCACGGGACTTCCTTCTTCACACTCTATGTTAATGGCATTTTTAATATTCACCAACTCCGAAAAAAAGGTATTGCAAGTTACATACTCACCCCCCGAGAAGCGTAAAGTTGCATCATGAAATAATGCAAGAAACTTCTCAAACAACCGTACCTTATCCCAATCGGATGCATTGGGAGGCCCTAACTTCTTTGACTTTCTTCTAGTTACCACATCACCTTCATCATCGTCATCATCATCATCTCCAATACTACTTAAAAAGCACATATCTTCTTCCTCCAACCGATCAAAAGTTTTTCTAAATTTCCCAGCCCTCTCCAACATAAGATAGGTGGAGTTCCACCTAGTCGGTACATCTAGGCAAACATGACTTTTGCATTTAATCTCTTCCAATGCCACACACTTCTTAAATGTATCCCACCTTTGAGGGGAGGATTTAACATACTTCACAACACCCCTCACCTTCGCAATAGACTCCTCATAATCTTTCAATCCCTCACGCACAATTAAATTTAGAATGTGTGCACAACATCGAACATGCAAGAATTCATGTTCCAAGACCGTATCCCTCCTATACTTGGTTTTTTTTTTCAAATAAGCAATGACCCCATTATTAGAACTTGCATTATCAAGAGTGATAGCAAGTATTTTCGGTCGCCCCCAATCATGCAAACACAACTCTATGCCCTTACCAAGTGTATCACCCTTGTGATTTTCAACCAAAGAAAAGGAAAGAATCCTCTTATGTAGCTTCCAGTCATCATCAATAAAATGTGCTGCGAGACACATATAATTAAGATTTTGCACGGATGTCCATGTATCCGTGGTGAGGGAAATTCGTTGCCCTCGAAGAGCACTTTTTAATTTTATTTTTTCACTAATAAACAAATTAAAACAATCCTTCGCAATCGTCCAACGGGATGGAATCCCTACCCACTTAGGGCAAACCACAAGCATAAACTTTCTAAAACCCTCCCCTTCAACAAACCTAAATGGCAACTCATCAACAATAATCATCTCTGTCAAGGCTTGTCGGCAAGCCTCAACACTAAATGAAATGGGCACAAGTCCCCCACCACCACTACCTCCCTCCATTTTCCAACCTAGAGTTGTCTGGGACTTATCCGTATTCTTAAATTGACCTTTCTTACATTGCTTCTCAATGTGATGCTTCATAGACTTTGTACCATTGATCTTTGTATCACACGCATACGAAGCACCACAGTAATTACATGTAGCCCTAGGTTTAGTGGGATCCCCTTTTGATATTCTTGTAAAGTGATCCCAAACCATTGACCTAACTCTACCACTTTGTGACCCACCAATGTTAGATTTATCACTTACATTGGGTGGGGGTGGGGGTGGGGGCGGAGGCATACCAGGGCTTTGTATTGACTCTTGCACCTCATTGGTTGAAGTTGACGAATCCATATAGAAAAATAAACAACCAACAATTAGTGTAATAAGTTTTTCTAGAACAATTGGCTGTCCGTAGCCTGGAAACAACCCTAATATCCACCACTATCCAACACACAAACAACCCTAATATCCATCCAGGCATCCACATTGGCTTCATCAAAGCCATCTTCAAAAATTGATGAAAATTACAAGTTTTCCATAAATCTAAGACCTTTCTATCCATAATCCCACATTGGATTAGCCATTTGATTCATCAAAATGATAATATAAATTTATTTTTATAATAATAATTTTATAAAAAAAATAAGATTTTTCAGTTCGCTCAAGCGGAATGTCGAGCGAGAGTCGAGCGCTCAACTCTGCCTGAGTTCGCTCGAGCGGAATGTCAAGCGAGAGTCGAGTGCTCAACTCTGCCTGATTTCGCTCGAGCGGAATGTCGAGCGAGAGTCGAGCTCTCAACTCTGCCTGAGTTCGCTCGAGCTGAAAGTCGAGCGAGCGTCGAGCGCTCCACTCTGCCTGGGTTCGCTCGAGCGGCAAGTACGCGAGGCTCGAGCGAACCCATCTGTTTTCCAGAAATGGGCACAAGTCGCCAATGCTCTAAAATCCACAACTATCCAGCACACAAACAAGCCTAATATCCACAACTATCAAGCAAATTAACAAAAATAATAACTAATAGGTAAGATATAAAAATAATAGAGAGAGAGAGAGAGAGAGAGAGAGAGAGAGAGAGAGAGAGAGAGAGGCACCTCGTTTGAGATGCGACGGAGGGGCAAGTGGGCAACAGCACAGCGTCGGCAATGGGTTACGGCTAGGAGGGGATGCGCACGGCACGGGGCTAGGGTCTGTAGAATCAAGTGAGCGTCGAGCGTGTTTTTCACTTGAGAGTTGAGAGAGAAAGTGAAGAGTGAAGACTGAAGGAGGAGTGGAGGGAATCGGGGGGGAGGGGGGAATTTCAGAAAAAAATATATGGGTTGCGTGAAACGGCGCCGTTTCACACAACCCATATAACTTCTTCTAAAATCTAATTCTAAACAATAAAAAAAAATTAATAAGTTGGTAAAAATATATTTAAGTTAGTAAAAATAAAATTAGGTAAACTATTTAATGTGTATTATTTAATTAAATCATTAAAAAAATCACTAGTTAATTGTTAATTTAGTTAATTATTAGTTATTACTAACTTAGAGAGTTTTTTTTTGTTTTTGAAATTTACTAACTTAGTAATTTACTATTATACTAATACTATTAGTCTATTAGTAATTTAGTATATAGTAAATTAGTAATATTTATTAACTTATTTACTATAGTCTAATAACTAGATAGTCTAGATGTAATAACTAGTAACTAATAATATTAATATGTAATAACACTAGTTAGTAGTTACACTAGTACTAATAGATAATAACTTAAATATATTAATTTAATATATATAACTAATAGTATACTATAATTACTATTATATATATTAGTAATTTACTATATACTAAATTACTAATAGACTATTATACTAATATAGTAATACTATTAGTCTATTAATATATAGTAAATTAGTAATATTTATTAACTTATTTATTATAAGTTTATAAATTATAACTAATAACTAGATGTAAATATCATGTAATACTAATAACTAGTAGTCATTTATTAATATAGACGGTTAGTGATTTAGTCTTAGTCTTAGTAAGTTAGTATAAATATTATTATATTAGTATTATTGTATTAGTATAAAATTATATATATTAATAATTAGTATGATAAATATTAGCCTATTAGGTAAGATAAAAATTATAAATAATTATAGATTATATACAATTATAAATAATTATATACAATTATAAAAATTATAAATAATTATATAATTATAATTATTATATAAATAATAAAATATATTAATATTCATTCGGTTCGGTTCGGTCCGGTCCGGGGCAAAACCCCCCTGAACCGGGACCGAACCGAAACCTATCGGTCCAGAGAAAATAGGACCGAAACCGACCGGACATTCTACCGGTTCGGTTCGGTCCGGACCGAAACTGCCGGTCCGGTCGGTTTTGCCGGTCCGGACCGTCCGATACTCTCCCCTAGTTACGGTGGTTTTTTTTAAAATATAGCATTATCTGTTTGAGCTTTTCAATAAAAGCTTCAATTTGGTATTTTTAAACAAAGTAAATTTTCAGTTTTTTTTTTAGGTGCTTAAAGTGCTTTTTATAAATTTATCAAACATACTATTTTTTCTTTAAAAGAGCTTTTAGGCTATTAAAAGCACTTTTTAAACCTCCAAAATTAAACCTAAACATGCACTTAGAGAAAGAAATGAACTGCATTTGAGAGGAGATGGAAGGGGGAGTGGCCTTACACACCGAAGAGCAGGATGCAATCCTCTTTTTGATGATTTTTTTTGCTGTAGGTTCAGCTCACTTTAATTTGTCTAGCCCATTGTGAATGCTCTCACCCTTCATCCTTATGGTGTCGGAGATACCATTTGATCCAAAGACCATTGGCTGGTTAAACCCTTTCTTAAGAAAAAATTCTATCAAGGCCTCAGTTTTGGATCCGAAGCTAGACAGAAACAGAACTATGCCGGGATGTAAGCCACAGATTGCTTGAATTTTTCAAAAATATGCTTGATTTTTAGATTGAAAAACTTCATAATCTGTTTTTCTTGTATGGGTCTATTCTACATGAACTAATTATAATTGTTAAATGCTTTTAATTTTCATTCATCACCTGTGAATCTTATCAGTAGGGAAGAAAAAAGGTTGTTTATATCTTCCTGTTTCTGACATGCAGTGGAATTTTTGGAGGATTTTATCAAACAAAACTTGTTCCCTCTTGTCTTACCAATCAACCAAGACACACTAAAGACACTGAAAGATGATGAGAGGAAAATTGTCCTGACATTTGTGGAGGATGAGACAGAAGAGAGCTCAAAGAAAATAATCAAGTTATTGAAGGCTGCTGCATCTGCAAATCGTGACTTAGTATTCGGTTATGTTGGCATCAAACAGTGGGAAGACTTTACCGAAACATTTGAGGCTAACAAAAAGACACCACTGCCAAAAATGGTTATATGGGATGGAGATGAGGAGTACTTTTCGGTGAGTTTAAGTTTTTTGGAAAAAATTGTCAGATTCTGGTGCTAATTTTAGCTTGCAGATGATATTTAGGTAAATTTTTTTTTATAGTAATTATTAACAAATGACAAGTTTTAAGCGAAGATATTGCTCGTCATGTTTACTGCTATGCTTAGCTCTTGATCATGTTTTTACTTAAATTGCATGGGCATTAGATTGTAAATGTATTTATTGTATGGAACTGTGGGTTTGCTCTAGAGTACACACAAGAAAATAAAAAGAAATGGAAAAATTCTTTGTACGAGATGGGGGATACAATGATCTACAATACAATACAGAAAGGATCAGGAGTAGAATAGTCACATGGGGGAAATTAGATTTGTTAAGGGGGGCTGATCACACTTTTTGCTATGTACTCATTTGTAACTTCCTATATTTCTTTCCACTCTTCGCCTTGTGGCAACTAAAACTTCTGGTAGTATGGAACTGTGGGTTCATAATACATTAGGAAGCAGTTTCTTACCCTATTTTGAGCTTGGTACTTTTAACCATCTTGGGAAGTGATTGTACTGTTAAAGGAGAGGGATCATCTGTGTATGGTGAAGAGTGGGAGTCAGTTGTCTGCATCTATCTTGAGTTCTTTATTGCAGTCTTTTATTCATGATCAAATTCTGTGTAACTGCTGCTTTTCTTAGGAATGTATTCTATGTGCTCAACACATTACCCTGTCCATTTTGCATCTCACATAGAAGTTTGCCATATTGCCAATTGTGGTATTTTTATCCTCTATCATCATCACCACCGTCGTTATTATTATTAACTTAATTCTTTGCTACTCACACCCACTTCAGGGGCGGAAAGTCTATATAATGATATCTTTATGGATACTTTGGATTTTGACATCTTTATTGGTCTTTGTGTTTTTGTTGATGCTAATATTTTCTATTTGCCCAAGACACTTCACCACAACTGTTTGGGTCACTTCTAGAATTTTGACATTTTAGTCATGTCAGTAAGTTTTCTCTACACTTATATCTAGTGGCTAAAGTGTGAATTTAATAGCTAATGGATTACAATAATTGGATAAATCCTTTTACTACCTGTACCATAGAATTTGTTGTAACATCAGTGTGACATCATCTGGGATATTTTCATCATTCTTAGTAAGTATGTTCATTTCATGTTGCTACTTAGAAGTCGGTTTCTTGTCCCTTCATTGACTTATTAGAAACCAATTTTCCATTTTTTCATTAGGTTATTGGTTCCGAAAGGATTGATGAGGAGGATCAGGCAACTCAAATTTCACGATTTCTTGAAGGATATAAGGAGGGAAAAACAATTAAGAAACGAATCAGTGGTCCATCCTTTCTTGGTTTCATCAATTCATTAATCGGCATCAGAACTGTGTACATGATTGTTTTTATTGTTGCGGTTGTGATGATTATCCAAACCATCAATAAAGATGACGAGGAACCTCCTGGGGTTGGTACTCGAGAACAAGGGGATAATGCTTCCAGCTCTGTCTCCGAGGCTGAAAGCAAAGAATACAGATCTGGAGAGAAGGAAGATTGAATTAGGGAATTCGATGCCTTTCTAACTGACAATTTAGTCGTGGATATGCTTATATACAAATCTACAGCATTGAGTATTCTCGAAAATATCAGAGTCGAGGTTATGTTACACTTGTATGCTTTTGTAGAAAATCTTATTTATATGCATACCTTGGTCAGTTCATTTTTTCCAGACTTCTTATTACGCATTGTAAGTTTAATTACTTAATCAATCTTAGAAGGAAAAGCATCTTTCTCGCTTGGAAAGTAAGTTTGTTTCTTCTTTACCCGTGATAACACTAGTTGAAGGTTTTTTAACCGTTACTCCTTTGTTACCAGTGATATTATTGACATGTTTTTAGAGGATTTCAAATAAAAAGATCATGCCTCTTCAAAACAAGGTTTGATATGGATTTCAAATAAAAAACTATGATTAATCAGGAAAAACATAACCATCTAGGTGCAGCCTAGTGAACCTATGATTAATTTTACCACTTGGATGTGCTTGGCATTGCTTGGAGATTCAAGTATTTTGATTCGATTCTGTACTAAAAGTAATCCCTAAATTCTATTGCACGTGGTTTTTATGAGTGAAGTGTGTGTTTTCGGGATTTATTCCTACCTCTGTGAGGTTCCAAATCATCATATATAAATATATATATATATATATAATATATATATTATAAAAAAAGAAAAAGAAAAAAAAAGAAACTAAAATCCTCTTAAGAAGAGAGAAGTCTTGAACCACTGCAATTGGCATGTCGAGATTAATAGGGATAGAAGACTTGCAATGCTGCTTGGTTGCATTCACAATTCTTTGTGAGCCTTGCCATCTTTTTGCCTATACCCAAAATATAAAAATACAAACTTCTTCGATTGCCCTCTTGTTCTTGGTTTAAAAACCCCAAGTCCCAAGCCTCACAAAAAAGCAATTATAGCACAGTTCCACATCAATCAACTTTAAGAAATTAGTTCCACTCAAAATCTCAATGAAGTTGTTTGTGAGTTAGACAGACCTCAAATGTAAAAGCCACAACTATCACTAGAAATTTGAAAGAGATGACATAACCTCATACTACTATGTACATGTGAGCAGGTAACAAGTAACGCTCCAGACATAAAATCTGGTAAGCCACGGTGTAAAACAAAACCCAATTATGATGCAGCAACTTTGAGGTTCAAGCCAGAGGTAAACATGATCCAGGGGTGTCATTTCAACTCCCTCTGATGAGCTCTCTTGGCCGCACCCAACTTCCCAGTCATATATGCTAAATCATATTGGTTCAGCATTCTGGAAGAGATTGGGCAGAATTAAAGGGAGAAAAACTTGCAGCCGACTCGCTGCAATGTAGTGGGTGCTCCTGATAACCAGATGAACTGACAAAGCTTGGTGGCGCATAGCTTGAACTTGGGATAAATGGAGATAAGTATCTTGAATTACGTGGTGATAAAGATGGGTAACCCAATGAGTGTTGTGAAACCAAATAGGAAGCATGCGATCTTAGGGATGATCCATTCCTGAAATCAGCTGAGCTTCGGCTTACGCTCAGGGCAGGGGATTGGCGATAGGATCTGAGAGAATGCTGAACATGAGGAGTGCTAGCAACAGAATGAACTCGAGAAACTGAAGGGGAATGAGATGACGCTGGTGCTATTTGTATTGCTGATGATGATGCTAATGACGATCTAACAGACGACAAGACAGAAGAAGCCACGGAGGCTGGGCTAGATGAAAGCAACGGCGTTGATTCGGAAGCTGGTGGATCAACAGTGTTAGTTCGTGCATCGCGCTTGCAAACTGGACAGAAGGTTCTCCAGGCAGTAAGCCAGGAATCCACACAGAAGGCATGAAACTCTGTTGAATTTCAGAAATCATCATAATTATATTGCAGACTAACATATGATAATGTAATTAAAGAATTTAATGAGCAACAACAAAAGAATCATTGAAAATAGTATGCCCGCCGCAAACATACATAAACTCGCCCAGAATGACAAACGCCTGCAGCAACAATCCCACAGGTGCAGCCTTCGAAGCAACACAAATAATTTCCCTCTCTTACATCCCTATGTCACTCTGTCTAATAAATACGTTCTCACTAAAGATAATTTTCTCATCAACAAAATTATAGACAATTATAGACACTATAGATTACTACCTGGAGAGAGAATTTTTTTCATATTAATTTACAAACAATCTCATGCAAAGGAAAAGCATTTCATGGGATAAACATACATACAGTTAAGAAATTAATTTACGAATGTTGTCATATTTGCCACCGCAAGAAAGACTTACTGTGACGACAAGGTAGAATCCTGAGCTTATCTCCTATACTATAGTCTTCAAGGCATATGGCGCATGTTATTGAAGTACAATTATCCTCCAAAACAGTTGTAAATATCAAACTTGGCATTGCTTTCACTAATCGACTACTCATCCCATGGAATTCCCCGGCGTGAGAAGCTTGTGGTCTTTCAAGTCTTATGCGATGCCTGCGAACGAAGAAACAAGTAGCCAGCACTGCAGACATGGCAAGTAGGGAAAGGAAAGAGATTGCCATGATTGACCATGCCGAGTTCTCAAAACCTGGGACAATCCATAGCTCCTTGTCGGTTAAGCCGGTGTATTTTGTCAGAATTTCTCCTGAAGCCTTAGAAACAAATACAGCATGTATTTTAATGCCAGCCGAATTTCCTGCCACTGCATTGTCCACATGAGTAAGATTAGGGACTCTCACAATAACAAAGTTCCTTGGCATTAACTAAAAGAATAGCACATATCAAAAAAATAAATAAATAAATAAAAGAATAGCACATACGAACAAAACCAATTAAAGAGAGACCTATAATATTAATCTAGAAAAACAAACTATACAAGTAAAACAATTAGATTCCAGATATCATGCATTGCATTTTAAAACAAACACGAGAATGGCCATATGACCTTAACTCTTTTTCAGTGCACACTATTCTCTCTATTATCCTTTGACTCTCTTTTCAAAGTCCTCTTCACATTTCCCTTGAGGTACTTGATTCCTATCAGTCTCAGGTCAAATTTAGCCTTGGATGGGACTTGCCTAATTGGAGCCACATTCCCTGACAACCTGACTCGCTAACAATGCCTCATGATGCAGCAAGCTCAAGGCACAATGGGGCTCTCATCCTCTCCAATGCCCCCCTTCCAAGCATTTTACGTTTGAAGGATGAAGAGGGGAGGGGATTGCCAACCAGTACATGATCAAGGTCATAAACAGAGATAGAGAGTAAAGTGGAGTATATGGCAGTAAAGCACGTGGAACATGTCGACTACCTGGAAAGTCATTTCCAGACAATTATTCACTGGTTGTTATTACCAGTACACACAATGTTCTAGATAAAACTAGTTCATTTTTATCCAACATTTTTTAAAGAGAAGTAATGGTGCTGAAAGTAATCAAAACCTGATCTTACACAAAGCTTGTCAATTTCCAATAACAACTTGCAAGCATCCTACCAGACAACTTGAGTTACATTCACAATTTGAACAATTAATGTTTAACAACTTACTTTTTTATTTTCTGCATTAAAATATCTTCATTAAGCTTCAAACACAAAGTCCTGAGACAAACGCATTAAAGGTATGCTCACAAATACGTAGGAAGTTAATCTAGAATATATCCCTCACAAGACTTATAAAGATGTTTTGCATCATTTGCCTGAGTTCTTGCTTGGTGAGCTATAAAATCCTCCTTTAGTATCAGATTTTCAAAAGTATCAGATTTCGAGTGAAGAGTAATTTAATTAACCATAGGCATGATATAGACAAAAATGATTATGCAGGAAATGCTCGTACTTGTGACCAAGATGCCACTGTCTTCATCGTCATAGACAATTGCAGCTTTGAATCCAGCATTTTGTGCTCTTCTGACTTTATCCTCAAAACTACATCCTCCCCTAATAATTATAACAAACGGGGACTTAGCATTTGAAGCTGGTTCGACTTTATTGGTCAACGGTGAGCATGCATCAAGAGGCTCCGCCTCGTATAATATTCCACATTCCCCTGAACCTTCAACTGGTCGAGCTGAAAAATACAACATAAAACAAACCACGAAAATGTACAAATAAGTGCACGCTCAAGTTGGCCCAGACGCACACAATCCAAACTTTCAACAATGGCATGTAAACATATGAATATGTAAAAAATGGATAATATAACATAAACCGTAATCACTGCACAGATTCAGTAAAATAAACAAATTTCAGCTTTATTACCAGAACCAACAACCTAACGCAGTTTTTAATCTTTTCCCAATTATGTCCAAGACTTTAACTAGTGAAGTTGCTCTTCTATGCGAAAAAAAGAAAACGAAACAGCTCAACTCAACTAGGCCAACAAAATTAATAATCTAACCTGAGTGAAAATTGCAAAACATCTAGGCCCCCAATAGTCCAAATTTAAATACCCTTATATACCCAAAAACAATGTATAATCACCCCGCTGACAAGTCCCTTACTACTTTCCAAATTCTCTCACCAAAATCATAAAAGTTTAAGCTAAACACCCCCCCCCCCCCCCCCCCCCCCCCCCCCCCCCCCCCCCCCCCCAAAAAAAAAAAACTCACCGAAATTAGCTTCCATATCGTCGAAAGAGAGAGTGACGTTGTCCCCAACGAGCACCACAGTCGCTGCTGTCATCCAACAGGCTGCCAATAGAGAGAGCAACCAGAAAAATACAGCCGGATTCATGGCCTTCCACCAGATTAAACTATAAAATCTCCAGAACAAGAAAAAGAAACCCTAGTTCCTCGGCGAGACAAACATTAGAGATAAAAATTTAGGGCTTTGCAGAAATCATGATAGGACGAATAGACACATCCGCTTCCATTTGAGATCAAGAATAATAAATCAGAATCTTCTTGTTAATTCTTTGAAGCTCTTCAAGTTTGGGAATTTTTATGATACTGCAGCGTTCAAATCGAAAAATAAAAATCAAACAATAAAATCCAGATAGCCTGTTTGAGTAATAAATTCTATTTGGCAATGATTGTTGTTTATGAATGAAATACAGAGTAGTATTATTTTCAACGTAATCCTCTTAGGCTCTTACCACCAGAGGAGAGTATGGGCCTGGTGCGCATACGTACGATGACGTGCCCCAATGTGTCGTGGCTTTCTGGTCCTACTCTGCTCTGACATGTGTCTTGTCATTTTCTTAATAAAAATAGATTTTTAAAAAAATGCTATATTCACCTACAGTTGATGCCATTGACTCGATAATTTTGTAATAGTTACATGTTCAAGTTTCGTATGATTATTGATAAAAAAATTAATTTTTTTTATAAATTTTATATTTATTTAAAAAAATAATTATACGATATTTTTAAGTATTTTTTTTATTACCTAATAATTACATTTTTAATAATATTATGATCTTTAAAATAAATATATTTAAGAGTATAAAAAAAAATGAATGAAAAAAGAAAATCTTTTGCCTTTATCGGGACACTGCTCAAAATAGATTATTAGAGCACTAGGGAATTATGCTTGGGTAATTATATATAATTATTATAATTTTTTAAAATTTTTATATAAAATATAATAAATAATTTAATATTATAAAATTATAAAATAAAAATAATACTTAAAAATATAATTTAATAATATTTTATTTAATTTTTAATTTTTACCTTGTTTCATTTATATAAATTAGAAATGATTGTTAAAATCTAGCTAAAGTTTAGTGTACAAATTAGTTAAATCAACATTAATTATGTTATTAGTTAGTTGCATTGGTCAAATAAGGCGAGTGAATTGGGTGGCGATTTATTTATTATTATTATTATTTTGTTACACATATTTTCGCATGCCGGTTCTTTTTCTCTTTATTCTCCCTTTTTTATTCTTTTGTTTTTATTTTTTATCTAAATCATTCTCCAAGTATTTAAGGACTAGACTCCATGAGTCCCGTTTAGATTTAGAGATGAGTTAAGATAATTTATAAATAATAGTAAAATTATTGAGTTGATATGAGATAAGATAATTTTAAAAAATTTCATATGTTTGGATTAGAAAATGAAATGAAATGATTTTAACTATTTAGAAATTTGATAAATATGGATTCTACAAATTACTATATAGTATTTGTAATGATTTTATTTTATTTATAAATAATAATAATAATTTATAAATTACCTACTTAAATATAATTTTTTTATAATATATTTCATAATAATATTATAAAATGATAATATTTTTATTAAAATATATTAATTTAATAAAATTGAAATTTTGTTTACACCGTATGTCCTTAAAATGTTTATTAAAATGATTTGTGCTTAAAATTTGTTTACGTTGTCTGTGCCTATAGCGATCGGGATTTCCTCTGGACGTTGAAGGGGTGAGATGAGGTGGGTAGAACTATCTTTTCGGGATACAAAGATTTTAGGAACTGGACCTTTGCGGCGGGATGTGAGAGATGGGGTGCGTAGAAGGAAGGGCACGGAGCAGGGGAAGGGATTCGAAATAATTAACAGACATTGGAGATTCGTCTCTCTCCGATTGTTCTGTGGTCTGTAAAAGTATGAAAAGTAACGGAAAGATGAGGCCCTTTTTGGTCTTTGGGCTAATTTGTCGTTAGTGAAAATAATGGAGATGGAAACCATCTCAATGATTTGAAAACCTGTCTTTGGATACCAAAATATACAGCTTTACTACGTAAAGTCGTCACATGCAGTTGAAATGCAATCGATTATACGGAATGAATAAAAAAAATTATAAAATTTTTTTTTATATTCAAAGAGACCTACATAAATTATAAAAAGTTATAAAAATAATTTTTTTTTTATATAGGTCTCGTATTAATTTTTTTTTACAGTCAACTGCACACTAACTGCATCTCCCGACTGCAAAAAGTATTTCTCAAATAATTTTACCATACAAGTAGAGATGAGATGCAACTATCTCATTCCCAAATCCAAATCATTTAATTGGATAGTAAAATACCAAAATCTATTGCATGTATGTGAAATTTTCACTTCTCAAATAAATATTTTATTTCAGTAAAAACATCAAAGCTCCATTTCGATGTTGAGACATTCTCAACCCATTTCAGATTTTTATCTCACACTTTTAAATTTTAAATTTTTAGCTTTCTAACTTTTTGATCTAATTATTATTTAATTATTATAATTTTTTAAACTTATAAATAAATATAAAAAATAATTTAATTTTTTCAAATCTTAAAATAAAAACTATATTAAAAAAATTATATTTTAACAATATTTTAACTTTATAAGTTTTTTATTCAATTTTTTTCTCTCATTTCCTAAAATCTCATAAAACATCTTCACATAAATCATTTCACTATTATTTATAAATTTTTCATCTCTTATCATCTCAACATCTAAATATGCCTTAAGAGGCCTTAAGAAATATGCCTTAAGAGGTCTTAAGGCATATTTGGATAAGGAGATGATATAATAATTTTATTAAATATTGATGGAATAATTTAAGTTAAGATAATTTTTTTTTTTAGTTTTGAAAAATGAGAGATAAAAAAATTATAAAATTAAAAGAATTGCTTAAATATAAATTTTAATATTATTTTATTTTAAAATTTTGTAGTATTTTTTATATTTGGTATGAAAGTTTGAAAAAATTAAAAAAATATTTTATATCTAGGTGATGTCTAAAAAATTTTGAGATCACATGATCTCAATTCCACTTTCGGGTATATTAAACACAAGTCCCTTACGAATTAATTTGTAGTACCCTGCAATGAGATCATGCATCGATCATCCAAAAGAGAGGAAAAACAATAAAGCAAGTACCGTCAAAGAAAACGAACACGAACACGAACAGGGCAGGACATGATCAAACCAAAATACTCTTTCTTTAGTCATGCCGACCATGATGTTCTTGCCAAAAACTAAAAACATGATATATGTGTCAGCCGCTAAGGGATCGATGCACGAGTGAGAAGGGGTGAAGAAAATAGAGTGATGATGACGACAATGCTTTGTCTTCAACATTAAGCAAACTTAGATGGTCATCACCATGCCATAAGGATCACTAGGTCCCATATGTTTCACTCTTTTGACTTTTCCAATACATATACATCCCTGTAATGTGCTGTGTCGGCGTCGGCCGGGGAGTTGCTAGCTGTTGGTGTTTTAAGAGTCGTCATCATGAAATTAATGATGTTAATTACATATAAAATGTTTTCAAGTTTCAAGTGGGATACACTGCTCAAAGTAGCACTAATATTGAGAGAGTTGACTCTCCCACTGTAAATTATTATTTTTTTTTTAATTTGTATTATATTGCATGTATAGATATCTTGTATTCCTTCCAAGAGCTTCAGCGTAGTTTAATCAGTACTAATAAATATTTTTAATTTGATTTTACATTAAGAGCAATGATATTTATATTCATAAAGTGTAGAAGTGTCATATATTCTTTTTGAAAAATTAATTTTTTTAATAGTAATTTCTATTTTTTTTAAATGAATATACTGCACTTGCGTACTATATGATTATATCAACATTATTCTTTATCATCAAAATAAATTATTTATATTTCTCTCCAAATTATCAATTTTTTTTTTTATATAAAAGTCTTATATCACGCATATTCATATAATCAACATGTGATTTATCATTTTTATCTTTTTATTTTAATGTTTAAATGTGTGTGTTTAAATAGAAGGTTAAAAATTACAAATCATATGTTAATTTCATATATTAATTAAGTGTGTTAAAAAACTTCGGCAATTTTTACCAATTATCGAAGAGATGCCACTTGAGCTAGCAGATAATAGGACAAATACACACATGCGTGTGGACCTCTTGGTCATGTTCCATCCCTGCTTTCAGCACTTTACTGCACCGGCATAAACTTGACAAAAAGACAATGCCCACAATAGCTTTCATCATATGCAACACACATACAAAACAGATGAATTTATCGAAAGGGTCGATCGACTTCACGATGAGTATAGACATGTACCCATCCAAGGAGACGGAAAAAAATGCCCAACTTGAATTAAAGAACACAACTTAACAGACCTCATGATGATTCTAATGCATGGCGTTCACCATCTTTTGACGCCGTCTAATTCAATCCACGTTGAATCCTTAGATACTTAAATTATTGAAACCCAAAACTCTCAAATCATAGTAAATATAAGACATCAGAAAACAAAAACAAAAACAACTCAGAAAACGTGGGAGTGTATAATTGGGTAGCTCAACAACCTCTAGGCTCTAACCCTCGTTCCAGGGCACACAGAACTGTGTAAATAATTGATTAATGGGTCAATAATTGTATAAAAACAAGATATAAAAAACTCCAATAATCAATACTAGAGCTATCTATTCCTCTGTGCATGTGGTCCTGTGCCTTAGCTTCCTCCCACATGGGTTTCAGTACATTTCACTCCTATTCCATACATCACATGAAAAAACAGCAAATATCGTATATACTATAAAGATCTCGACATCACAAACACAGAAACAATAAGATAAAACACTGTAACTCTCTTAGACTCTTACTAAATAATGCAGATAAACACTGCATGCTTCCTACTTATATTAACATTTTACAATGGCTTATGAAAGTCTTGACACAGTTGTCCACTTGTCCTCACATACCATTTAAAAAATAAAAGAGCAGGAAAAAAAAGATTATTGACTGGAAGGGAAACAAGTTCATCGGGAACGGGGATGAATCAGATCGTAGGAGTTTCTGCTTGATCTTGGAAGATAGACTATTGACTTTGATACTGCGCAAGTTCTCTTGCAAGAAGCATAAAGATTGACAATCCCAAAACGATCACTCAAGCTCCTAGATACCTTATTAGCTGCATTCCAAATGCTGCTACTGTTTGATGATTCTTTATCATCAATATCCTTGGAGCACTCCACCATTGCAGCAAAGAATGGATCCCTTTGGAAAATCTGTCTATTAGAATTCTTCTTCCGATCCCCAACATCTTCGGAGCTGAATCTCTTTGAGGTTGAATTGGTCGGTGGTGGCAATGGCAGAAGCTTGAACGAGGGTCCCCTTTTCATGGAGACTTGTTTCTTGGGAATTCCTGGTAGTTTTTCCCAAGAAAATGGGACGCCGGAATATCTTAGGGGAGTGGCTGGGTTGAGCGGGGAATCATCAAGAAAGTAAGAAGAAGCAAAGGAAGAAGAAGATGGTGAAGGTCGTGATGATGAGGAGGAGGAAGATGACGGAGTCCGGCGAGAGGATGGGTATTTTGTGGCCGGAAATGTGGTGTCACTCTCTTTACTGACAAGTTGGGAACTGTTACTCAGAGTTGCTAAGGAATCCATGATCACTTTCTGGCTAGCAAAAGAGAAGAAGACTTTGCTTCGTAAAGTTACCTTTCTTTTTTCTTCTCCGTCTTCTTTGCCTCTATATATAGAGATGTATCACTCATTGCTAATGATCTTTGGACGTTAGTAGTGAAAAATGAAAATGTAATTTACTAAACGACCCTGCTCATTGATGTCAAGGAGGGAGGGGGAGGGGAGAAATAACTGGGGATTGAAGGGACATTGTCCTAGTAGTGGAGGTCTTCTGCACGTTATGATTGTAAATAAGTAACTGGGTCATTCATTACACGTGTAGACAATATAATATACGGAGATAAAGTCATTCTCTTCTCTAAGACAATATAATGAGGCGCGAGAAATAAGAGCTTAATTTAATCAATACAATATATAAGAAAAAATTAAAAAAAAAAAAAAATTATAGACACGTGTCCATATTTCTTGGCCTAGCTGGAAAAGAGATCGACATAAAGAATATTTGAATATCGTCAAAAGTTGGATTGGAATCTACTGCCAATGAATGAGCATTCCAGTCTATTGTTTTGAAAGCTTTTTAACAGAGTTCACATTGGTGTGGACAAAAGTTTAGATAATTTTTAGCTAATACGTCACTTTTTGTATTTTGACTATCTTACTCAAAACTTAACCACACATTAAATTCGTTATTTAACTCTTTATAATAATAAATATTATATATTATTTATTTTTTAATCTTTTTTTTAATACTTGTATTTTTAGATCTAATGATGATAGTTTATTCTTTAATCTAATCGTGTGGGGATTTTTCCTCTCAATCCAAAGGCCCAATATGCAGGCTTAAATACAAATGGGGCTTAGGTAAACCGAATAGCCCATTGGCCCATCAGAGAACCCCAACCTTTGAGCAGAAGTCGGCCGATGACCTCGAACACGTTGGAAACCTACCATAATGCAAATGAATGAGAAACACACCACACTAATATCTCTCTATGGAGCTTAACCCAGTGTAACTCTGAGTAAATAAGTGGATGCAAATCGCGGGAAACTCTTAATCCTTTAACAAATGAGGAAGGGAGAGTTTGATGGGGTGCATTTATAGGATAAATGGGATAAAGAGTTACGCCGTATTAATTGTGTCACCCTAAAAACCACGTCACATTAAATGAACTTGACTAAAGGAACTGTTGAGAGGACACATCCCTTAACACAAGGCATGGACGTCTGACTTCAAAAATTGGGTATAAAAGGCAATCTACAGGTATTAGGAACTCTCTTTAAACTCTCTGTTCACTTGTACTAAATGCTAAGACGATACTAACTTTGACATCGGAAGCTGCCTAACTACCACCACGGCCACCATCTCGCGGTGTTTTTTTCATATTCGCAAGCCCAAAATTAAAGACTCGAGTTGATGAGAATTCAACCTAAAGGTATGCGAAACACAGTGTTAACACTAACGATAATTATTTTTTTATTTAATTATTATAACTTTTAGTAGTTTTTTTTAAATAGGCTTATTTTTTAGTTTTTTTCAACATGCTTATTTTTTAGAATCTAACGGGTATATATGCTATTCTATCTAATTGTATTTCAATTTTATATTTTGTTCTTTTACCTTGATTTGTTAATGAAAAATTCTTCGTACAATCTTTGCACTTGTGATTTATATTGGAGGGTCCATTTAGTGTTTCCAGCCCAACAAGAAATAGTCCCTATCACACGGCCCAAGCTGGAGGTTTCAAGCCTAATAAGGCTTTATGTGCTACCTTGCATGGAAGGATAAGAATTCCATGAACATATATGATCATTCTGATTACTCAGAGATAATCTAAGCTGATAACATCACGTGAGATAGGTATTATGTGAGCATGATTTAACTGCAGTGTTGATCTAACTCAATCTAATGCCTATATATATACCAGATAACCCCCAAAGACAACCTCAACTTGAATTCTTAATTAATAGCGTGTTATTATTTACTGACTTAAAGCATTGGAGTGTTTGTAGGCATACCAACATCCACTCACATTTTGCAGGTGAACAATTACGTTTGGGTGGTGTAACACATCTTTTACATGTATATTCGAGACTGACTACAAAAATATACATGGACAAGAAAAGATGATTTATCAGTATGCATTTTAAAAAAGTGGATTAAAATAAAAGTAACATAAAAAGGTTAAAAGAATAGATATATAGAATGCACATGGACTATATATAATAAAGTGGCCAAAAAATAATATAGAATACGTTTTATCAAATGGAAAGAACAAAGTTTTTGAGCGTGAGAAATAATATTAAAAGACCGTTTAGATTGAGAAATACTCTCAATCGATTTCATCTTATTATTATATATATTTTTTAATTTTGACATAAAATATAATAAACTATTCAATATTTTCAAATCTCAATTTAATTTTTTTCAAATCTCAAAATAATAATAATATTCTAACAAAATTTTATTTAACTTTTAATTTTTATATAAAATCATCTCATTTCATCTCATTATCTAAACAATCTCTAAAAAAAATTGCCTAAGCTACTTTACATGTGGTGTATGTTTGAGATTGCGGTGAAAAATATAATTAATGACTTTATGATTTATAGCTTATAGTTTAAATAATCAATTTTACTAATAAAAATTTATCTACTGTTTGATAACCATATATTTAAAACTATTTCAAATATGTTACATTTGTTTAAAAACAAATTAAAAAAATGTTTTCTGATAAAGAAAATATGTTCGTTTGATTTTTTTAAAAATTATGATCATATCATTGAAAGTTTAAACGGTATAATTATCTTAAAATTGTATGAGTATTTTTATCTATTGACAGACTTTTTAAAATTTGAATTGTATTTCATATTATCTAAAAAAGTAGGTTTGAGAAAATAATATATTTCTTCAAACATATTTTTTAATTTATTTGAAATTAAAAAGTATTTTAATATATAAACACCAAAACAATTTAATTTTTATATTAAAGTTTTTTTAATGTTATTTAAACATTTTGTAAGACCCCCGATAAAACTCAAAACAGCCATTACATTTGAAAGTGAAAATTGAACGATTGTGCCTGTGGCTGATGAGCCGATGACATAACACCTAAGCTTAAAGAAAAAATTTAGTTACAAGAATAATTATATGTTAATACATATATTAATATAATGTAATTAATTAAAAAATAGATTTTATTAAAAATAATATTAATTTAAATTTTAAATATAAATAAATTAGTACATAATTTTATTTATATATAACAAAACTCATCTTTAAAATACCCCCAAAAAATAATATTAATTTAAATTTTAAATATAAATAAATTAGTACATCATTTTATTTATACATAACAAAACTCATCTTTAAAATTGCCCCCCCCGGATGTATAAAAAAAAATAATGAAACTCTTGTGAGAAGTAATAAAAGGTCAAAATTGTTATAAACTATCTTGAATTGTATGACCACATTTAGCTAGCCGTCAAATGCATAGTGCTAGTCGTCAAATACATAGTCTCTTTTGTACTCCTATATATATATATCGCCGTATCCTTTAAGGAATTCATAAGTTTTCATAATCTCTCTGAGCTTTATCTCTTTCTCTCTCATTTTGAAAGTTTTATAACACATTATGGCTCTCTCTTTTCAATTATTTCATAACACGTTATCAGCACGAAAGTTCTGACGATTTTGAAGCTAGTAGTCCTCTACTTCAAGTAAGTTTTTCAATATATTTTTGTAGTTTCCAAAATGAATATGAAATGTTACATTACTTAATGAAAACTCTATACTTATGTTCCTGATTTATATATGTAAAAAATGTCAAATCTTACAAAATTAGAATTCGTTTCTCTTGACATTTCCGGAAAAAATTATTTATCTTAAATTCTTGATGCTGAGATCCATCTAGATGCGATGAAAATGAGAAATACAATTAAAGAAGGAAATCAAGGGTCCCTGCAGGACCGTGTTAAGACAATGATTTTCCTTCGGCACCATCTTCATGAAAAATTAAAAACTGAGTATCTAACGGTGAAAGATCCACTTATTTTGTGGAATGATTTAAATGAGAGATATGAACACCAGAAAACTGTAATCCTCCCAAAAGCTTGTCATGATTGGATGCACCTGAGGTTACAAGACTTCAAGAGTGTTAGTGAATATAACTATGCACTCTTTAAAATTAGCTCGCTATTGAAATTATGTGGTGAAAAAGTCACTGATGATGACTTGTTAGATAAGACATATACTATTTTTCATGCCTTGAATGTCCTCCTGCAACAGCAGTATCGAGAGCGAAAGTTCAAAAAATATTTTGAACTTATATCTTATCTTCTATTAGCTGAGCAAAATAATGAGCTTTTGTTAAGAAATCACCAGTCACGTCCTACTGGTTCTATATCATTCCCTGAAGTGAATGGTACTAAATTTACATCATTCCCAGAAGCGAATGGTGTATCTTTTCAAAGAAAACGAGGGCGTGGACATAGTAAGAAAAACTATAGAAGTAGAGGTTCTAGAAGTAACCACACTAAAAGAGACAATAATAGATATACACCGTACCACCAGAAGTGGTTCAACTCAGAGAAGGGTAAAGGTTCTCAAAACAAATTTTTAAAGAAAGATGAAAATGGATGCCATAGATGTGGTATGACTGGACATTGGGCTCGTGTCTGTCGTACAGATAAGCACTTGGTTGACTTATACCAATATTCTATAAAAGAAAAAACAAAAAAATTTGAAACAAATTTTGCTGAACCATCATATGCTTTAGATTCTATAGATGGAGAAGATATTACAAACCTTGATGTTTCTGATTTCTTTGAGGATTCTAGTGGTAGAGTTGATCATGGAAGTGTTCCTTTTTAATTAATATATTTCCTTTATCTTATTATAAAATATTTTTATATTCTGAAATGTTTTGTAGTAATGAAAGTTTTATTTATTCTTTTATACTTGTTATAAATTATTGATGATATGATTTATCTTAGAATGGAAATGGAGCATCCCTGAAAAATCGCCCTAAATCAATAATTTTATTGAGTATTTCATATGAGTGATACTTGTACCAAAAGCTTATTATGATTTATGCACCTGAAGTTGCATAATTGAAATTGTGGAAAGAATATATATTTAAATGAACGTCTCGAATGTGCTCCTGAAATAGAAATATCGAGTATGCTCCTGAAGTAGCAATATGAAATGCAAACGTTCACAATGTATTCTAAATTTGTATTAGATCTTTCAGTGACTGAGCAAAATAATGAGCTTTTGTTAAGAATCATTAGTCACGTCTTACTAGATCTATATCATTCCCTGAAGCGAATGATAATGAATTTATATTATTCTATTCCCTGAAGTGAAAAGAATGATGCGTTTCATTCAAAGAAATTAAGAGATTGGACGTGATAATGAATATCTTTTCGGGCCAGAAGCTCGTATTGGAAAAGTTGTAAGCTTTCTCTTTGAGATGATATTATACAAATTATTGAATCAAATATTATGATGCATCAAAAGGTGATATGATTCAAAATATTTGTATCTTTTCATGGTTATCTTGATCATCCAAAATCAATTACGATAAGTCGAATGATTTTCATATGGACGTCCATAAAAGAACCAGAAGATTCTTTTACTATAAAGTCTTACCACCAGAAATGAAAAGAAAAATTTGCTTGAAACAAATAAGATGAAATTATTCGACGTTATCTTGATTATCATATGTGAACCAGAAGTTCAGATGATAATTAAATTTTGGATGCAATAGGATAAAAATGTCTCATATTCTAACTGCTAAAATCCCAACGAGGATTGAAGTCCCTGTAGGACAATTAAGAAATTCAGCAGTCTGAAAGCATGTGAGACCTATTGATACAAAAGGTAATGCATCTCAAAAGAGAAAGGCACAAATAATTTGGTGCTCCTGAAGAGGCCATACCCACAAAACAAGCAATAAAGTCCATCCAAATTCTCTGTATAAAATTCTCCTATATAAACTCTTGAAGAGTACATCCTAAAAAGGTTTTTCATGAAAATGTCTTCCCTTGAAGAGGGACAAGTACCTGAAAATAACGAGATCTCGTTACATTTCATAAATAATAGAGAAATTATTGATAGAAATAAAATCGTTGTCGACAACGTATTTCTATATGAGATGGCAATTGACATTACCAGAAGTAATGATGAAAGTGAATCAAAAATCGTCGAAAAATACGACGTAAAATATTGGCCAAATTTGAAAGAAACAATTCCTGCAGAATTGATTCACTAGTAAAATATGATGTATCGGGACTTATAGTCCAAACACCTAAAGAGGTGATGCTTGTTGAATGTCAGTGGATATTTATGGAAAGGAAATAAAAATGTGATATATAAATCACGTGTCAGTTTCTCAATTCCTGCAGAATTGATATCACTAAGTAAAATGTGATAAATATGGACTTTAAATCCAAACACCTAAAGAGGTGATTTTTGTTAAATATCAGTGGATATTTATATACATGATATAAAAAGTCTAAAACTTTTAATATGAAAATGTGATATAGAAATCACAAGTTAGTTTCTCGAAAAAACAATATTGATATGATTTTAAAGTGGTTGAAATCATATTGAGATTTTTATTAATTTGAAAGTTACCGAGAGTTTGGATATGCATGATTAACTGCATATTTATATGGATCATTGGATCATGATATATAAATGAAAATCCTTGAAGGATAGAAAATGTTTGAAGCTTCTAATATGAATACATCTAGAAATATGAATTCTACCAAGTTTCAAAGATCCTTCTATGATCTAAAGCAATCCAAACGCAAATAAAAACAAGCTATTATTTCAGTTTATATATATGATTTAAATGTCATTGAGGCTCCAGAAGAGCTCATGAAAACTGCACATATTTGAAATATAAATATGAAACCCTTGCGGCTTCAAGGGGAAGATGGATGATATTATTAGTCATGAAATACCATCTTTTAATACAATTAGTATTTCAGATTCATATTATGGGTTTGATAAGAAGTGTGCATTATTAAAGAATAAATAAAAGAGAACACACAGAACATCTACCAAAAGATAGAAACACAAATATGAATATTTGTGAAATATTATTTTATTATCGTGAAGCAAGAATTACAGAAATTTGAGGCACTTTACCTCATTCTTCAAATGCTCTTGTTCTTCAAGAATCTGCATGACATCCCTATCTAAAGGGGTGGGCAATCGAAAAGAAGATTTAAGCAAAGATTTTAAATTCATATTCTCTTACTTTATTGATTCTATCTTCATGTTGGACTCCAGAAGAAGTCGTTGAAGTATAGCAATATTCTCGTGGAGATTGTCAACTCCACAAGTTCTGGATTGCAGTCGTTGAGAAAATGTGACAATTGATGATGAGTATCGGGTACCGAGACTCACAAGCTCATAGATAGCTTCATTATCTGACCTATGAGTCAGATCATTATATTGCATGATAGCACATGTAGTAGAAACAGGAACAACTGATGAACGAGGTGTAGAGTACCTTATATATTGGCCATGAGAAGATCGTTGAGCCATTGTAGGATAAGAATGCAGAAAGAGATTGCAGAGTAAAAATGCAGTATGATTATAGAAAAATGAAGAAGATGAGATGCGAATGAAGATGAGCTGAATATCTCTTTTATAGAGAAAATTATGATACAATATCTCTCGTGAAGCAAGAGAAGAGAGACGAAATATAGCTTCATAGCTCTGCGGTGCCTGACAGCACGCCTGACACCTACAGAAGAGTTGAAAATTCGCGGTGCTTGTCTGATCTTAAAAGGCTGGCCACCGTTTTTATTAAAAAATGAGGTTAGCGGTTTAATGTTAATGAATTCTCCACTAATTGTGTTATTTACAAGAACTCCAGAAGAGTATAACTCCAGAAGAGTAGTGATGAGCAGAAAGATCCAGTTGTGATTATTTTATCAACATGGATCAAGTCCACAGTTAGTTGGATGTACAGATGCGAGTTATCTTTCAGATACACACAAGAAGATCATTGCAATTCATGAGAAGAAAGTTGAAATTGATATTAAGAAGGTACGGTCAAGTAAAAATCTGGCAGATTTATTCACTAAAGCATTACCAACTACAACATTTAAGAAGATTATGCAGAACATTGGAATGTGGAAGTTTGAAGACCTGTTATTATGCACTTTTCAGGGGAAGTAATGTCTTGAAAACTTGTGCTGATTGTACTCTTTTTCCTTCGCTAAGGTTTTATCCCACTGGATTTTCCTTTGCAAGGTTTTAATGAGGCAATCCTAAAGCACTCGGCGATACACATGAATACTGTACTCTTTTTCCTTCGCCATTAGTTTTTTCCCACAGGGTTTTTCCTTGGTAAGGTTTTAACGAGACATATTCTTTAAATATGGTCATCTAAAGGAGAAGTGTTATAAGCTATCTTGAATTATATGACCACATTTAGTTAGCCGTTAAATGCATAGTGCTAGTGCTTAGTACTAGTCGTTAAAAATATAGTCTCTTTTGTACTCTTATATATATCGCCGTATTCTTTAAAGAATTCATAAGTTTTCATAACCTCTCTGAGTTCTATCTCTTTCTCTCTCATTTTGAAAGTTTTATAACACGTTATGAATCTCTATTTTCAATGATTTCGTAACAAAAATATCACATTATCTATGATTTCTGTGAATCCTAAGATATTTTCGCAGTTCAAGAATCAACATTCGAGAGCTTTCCTCATAAACAAACGCCGCCTTATTAGTTACTTGGAAAGATCAACATCTCGTTTGGATAACTATTACAAACTTATTATGGACAGGGAAAAGTAGAACCTCGCACCCAAACATACACCCGTATCTCTGTTTTAATTCTACTACTGGCGAGTGCGCTGGATTTGAAAGAAATGTTGAGAAGATCATCACCTCATCGCTTCTCCTCCTCCTCCTCGTCGTCGTCGAGCTCAATTGCTTTTGCTTGCTTCCAGTAGAAGTTCATCTTCATTACAGAGGAGAACAGACCGTGCCAACCAATTTCAAACTAACAAAGTGCAAGAAATCAAAAGCGATAGATATCCGCCACCTCCTCGGCGCCGCAAGCCCTCCCGCTCGCCATGGCGAAATCGGAGAGAGACCTTCAGTGCCAGTGCGTCGGAAGACTTGAAGTCGTTAAGCCCAAGCCCGTCGGATTCCTCTGTGGTTCTATCCCCGTTCCCACGGACAAATCCTTCCAATCTTTCGATTCCTCCGCTCTTATCCCATCACCCCTAGCGTAATCTATCTCCCTCGATTTTCTTTAACTATTTCGGTTGAACTTTTTGCCGATTGCAATTTTGTGTTTTTTAGCTCTAACAAAAGAATATATATTTTTTTTTGTTCTAATGAAAGAGTTAGCGCTCCTCGGTATCGGATGCTTCCGACGGAGACGGATCTCAATACGCCTCCGATTTTCTCCAAGTTTCCGGAAAAGTTTATTCCTATTGCTTCTGTGCAGTCCAAGGCTAATGGAGGTGCGCATTAATCCCTTTTTATTTTTATTTTTTGCAGTTTCAGTTTGTAACGCATTATAATAGCTTGCATAGAAAAACTCATTCAATAATTTCATTTTTGATACGTGTTGCATTACCTTTTTATACTTTAAATTTCCGTGCTTCCGATTTTAGCGGTTCTTTGGGGGATATGCACACAGGCCTTTGATCACAAAAATGTCACGTTTTGTGATCCTTATGGCTCTTCTTGCCATTGCACAGCATTAGATTATCTAATTAGATGGATTTCGCTCTTAGTTTCCAGAATTGATTTTGATATTTCACTACTCAGTATGCATTGATTGTGTTTCTGCTTGTAGATATCTGTTTGCGTAATTTTAAGGCTTACTACCTTAATGAACGTGTTTTTTTCTTGGATGTCTGTTCATAGAGTAATTATTACTTATTAGATTATACTCCCGGCCCATCCCATCATAGGACGTCATACAATTAAAATTACTACTTACATAAGCATTCTTAATTACATGGCATATTACGATAGAATGGGAGTACCGTTTCATCTGTACACAAGAGTATCTAATAATTTTCCATGTAGATAATACTCCTTTAAAAGAATCTATAAACAGATGAATATCTAAAAATTAATTAACTCCAGAAACACTTCGCCACTGCATCCATGCAAAGTTTCCAATTTCCCGTGTTACCCGAACTTCTCCATTCTCTTTTTTGCTGGATATGTATAGGTATTTGGGATCCTGTTCTAATCTTACCTTTACCAAAACTATAGCCCATTAGAGTTCGCTAGTCTTGTTTACCCTTGATCTTTTGCTTCTTAATTTCCTCCCTTCAGTTTCAATTGCTATTTTTGTTTCCTTTTTCTTTTTCCCCTTACGCCAAGCACAGCATCCAAAACAATGTCTTAAATGAAGACATGAAAAATTCATGAGCCAAGGAGGTCTGAGACTTCTATATAGTCGCCTGGTTAATAGCATTTCTGCTATAAATCAACGGAACTGACCATTTCCATCTATGTACGTATCCTACTGGCTGCGTTTACTGGCCCCCCAGCAGGACCCAAAAAATGATGATCCTTTGAACTCAACTGATGTATAGTTTATACAGTATGTTATGGTATGTGTTTGGGGTTGCTTGGACCTTGCTAAAGTTTTCAGATAAGGAAGGCTCGTTTGTAATGCTAAAGAGATTATTTCTTTGGAATGCCTAGGGGCAATATGTCAACTGGGCCAGAAAGGTAGGAGCAGTTGCATGATCTAGTTTTGTTGTCAATTTAACTCATGCTGTTTGATGTTATGTTTTGAGTGGGCGGAGTCCATGACTCAATATTTCTTTGAGGTTCTTCAACTATTACTCTATAGGCTCAAGTTTATCTTCCATGAATCTGGATGCACAGAGCCACAGGCTTCCCAGTTCAGGTAACAAACATCTGGGTGGGCTATTTGAAATGATTATTGTTAGTTGCTAGGTGAGATTTTCATCAATGTCAAACTCAAAGATGGTTAGAAAAGCTTAATTCCTCACTAAAGCTCTTGCCACCGAGCCTTACTCTGCTCATAGACACAACCCAATCACATTTAGACTTACAACTCTGGTGTTCTCTATGAAATCAAGGGTCACATATCAGCTCTAGCTTTTGGCTCAATAACTTTTTCCCCTTTGCAGAAGCTAATTTTATGAGTTACTGATCTTTCTG